>NC_071282.1:19732796-19738181 GCF_023375685.1 Ictalurus furcatus
TTATACAGGAGGAGATCTTATACACGAGGAGATCTTATACACGAGGAGATCTTATACACGAGGAGATCTTATACACGAGGAGATCTTATACAGGAGGAGATCTTATACAGGAGGAGATCTTATACACGAGGAGATCTTATACACGAGGAGATCTTATACAGGAGGAGATCTTATACACGAGGAGAACTTATACACGAGGAGATCTTATACACGAGGAGATCTTATACACGAGGAGATCTTATACAGGAGGAGATCTTATACACGAGGAGCTCTTATACAGGAGGAGATCTTATACACGAGGAGATCTTATACACGAGGAGATCTTATACACGAGGAGATCTTATACACGAGGAGATCTTATACAGGAGGAGATCTTATACAGGAGGAGATCTTATACACGAGGAGATCTTATACAGGAGGAGATCTTATACACGAGGAGAACTTATACACGAGGAGATCTTATACACGAGGAGATCTTATACAGGAGGAGATCTTATACAGGAGGAGATCTTATACACGAGGAGATCTTATACACGAGGAGATCTTATACAGGAGGAGATCTTATACACGAGGAGCTCTTATACAGGAGGAGATCTTATACACGAGGAGATCTTATACACGAGGAGATCTTATACACGAGGAGCTCTTATCCACATTACTCTGATCATTTATGATTCGGCAGCATTGATGGATCCACTCCGTAGTTTTGGTGAAGGATAATAACTGTGGTTGTAATGCTGTTTATTAAGTGAGAACGCGTGACGTGTCCTGAAGAGACAGACTTGGACCCTTCTGTGAGGTTTCTTCATTTCTTCGTTTTGTTTATGGATGTAATGTTACTGAAGCATCATGTTTGCGATAGTCGCTATCGACTCCAGTGTCTACACTGGGCTTGTTTCCTCAGAACAATGAGACGGATTAAACAGAACATATCTCTTTAATAATAAAAACACAGCAACATTTACACAAACTACGCCACAGATAATCATTTACACAACTACACCTGCTCACAGCTAACCTGGGTTTAAAGAGTAGAACAGTTCCCTACGGCTCTAAGTTTGTCACTGTCAGGTACATATCATCATCATAATCATCATCATCCTTGTCTTCACGTCTGGGTGTGTGTGACGGTGCGTGTGACGGTGTGTGAAAGTCTCTCGGTGTGTGTAGGAGTGATGGCTGTTTGGGTGTGAGGGAGGCCGGGGTCACCGTCACATGCATCGGGTTTCGCACTTTACTCCTCCTCTGTAATAAAAAAAGAGAAACAGAAGCAGACAGGTGTGTAAACATACAACATCACACTGTTTACAGAAGAATGACACTCATCCACGTTATACAGTTACAGTTATATAGTTAAGATTTATTTTAATCAAACACAGGGAACGTCCACCTTCTCCAACGTTCACACTAGAAATCTGTCCGTCTGTCTTAAATGGGACTTTAGGGTTCTTTTCCGTTGTACCCTGAAAGGTTCTCTACCACAAAGTGTTCTCCTATCAGAAAGAGTTCCAGGTAGAACCCATTTTTGGAAGAACTCTTTATTATCCAATGTACCCTTAAAGAACCCCTGAAGATACTATTAGTACTAGATACTACTGGTACTAGATGCACTCTTGGAAAGAAGGGTTCTTTAAGGGTTCTTTGGATAAGTAAGGGTTCTTGGAACCCTTTCTGACAGTGAAACACTTAGCTGTAGGGTTCTACAAAGAACATAGATCTTTCAAGGGTTCCACAAGACGCACAAGTGGAAGAGGAATGGTTCTAGATTTAATACATTTTTCTTAAGCGATCCTCAGAGTATACAGGATAATATTATTAAAGATGAATATTATTATTACACTTGTAGAAAATGTAAAGGTTCTTTGGTTGTCCCTCTGGGGAACTCTTAAAAGTTGTATGTAGAACCCTGCAACAAAGTGTTTTCCTATCAGTTTTTCTTCTTTTCTTCGAGACATGAATTCTTAAAGAATCCTTGAAGAGCCTGGTACACGTGCGTCACCAAATTATTGCTTATTACACCACAGCGCTTTTGAATTCTCGATGCTGATTGGCTGACAGACGTTCTGAGGTGTGCAATTATTTTTCAGTAAATGCTCAGCTAAAATAGTTCCAGTCCGGTCTCGACCGCATTACAGTTCCATATCACTTCACAGAGTTAACTGAAATAACGGAAGCGTTATCCTGCTGTCCACCGCAGCACACACACACACACACACACACACACACACACACACACACACACACACACACCGCTAACAACAAACAAAATGATTATTTCAATGATTATTGAAATAAAACATCTGAACAATGTCCTGAGGCGTGGGAACTGTGGTATAAGCAGAATAATCGACTCCGGTCCGTTAAAGTATTATAAAATAAGGCACATTACCACCTCGCGTCGCATTACCACCTCAGGATGTGCATTATTTTCTAATAATTCAGTGTCCTGTCGTCAATTATTCCTGACTTATTTTCTTCTTAATTCCTAGAACCTGTCAGGTGTTCAACATTTAGCTATCTAAGTACGTGAAACACTAAGAAAAAAGAGGTTCTTCAGAGGTTCCTTTTCAGGGTTCACTGAATAATTAAGGGTTCTTCGTAGAACTCTTTCTGACAGGAAAATGGCACAAAATTCACCTCGTGAAATTTCCAAACCGTGAAAGAGATTTTGATGACAAAATGTTGTAAGTGTGACGGGATCTTCAGACCACAGATCGTCGATCAGATCAGCCAGGACATGAAGCTATGTGGCTAATGTAGCTAATGAAAGCTAACAGCCCAAATGTATTCGTTTAGAATTTCGTGAATTTTTAAATATTATTAATCAATCAAAAAGTCTTTTCAGGTTCGTGTTCGATGGCAACAAGCCCCTGTTACACAGGTAATAACAAATGTGTGTACCTACTTTTGTCTTAAAAACCAGCACGGTGATCCCGGTCAAAATAACAAACCCAAGGACTCCACAAGTGATGTACACTATCATCATCACAGGCAGACCTGAGGGAAAGAAACACACTCATCACTCACCTGGATTTAATTCTGGTTAATGAGGACATTTTGGATAATGAAGTCTGTGGAAAACAATCACTTTTTCTTTACTCTTTATTTATTACCACATCAAAACACACCTTCTGGTTAGCTAGCTCACATTCTGGATGTTTATTTAGAAATGTCTGGCTAGAATTCTAGAGAAATCCTGAGCTAATAAAAGAAAATAAATAAATAAAAAGACTCTTAATACGATGCGGCTAGCTAGCACGCAGTCTTGCTAATCACGACTAGCTTCTGTTTGCTAATCCATTTCCTGAAATAGAAATCTGATAGATGCTTTCAGACTGGCCGAAATGAAGTTTAGATTTATTTCACAAATAAATAACAAATACCAAAAAAATTAATCAGTAGGCGAATATAATTAGCTAACCATCTAGCTGTAAATGTTTATCCTCAAAGCTAGCTAGCTAATGAATGCAGGAGGTGATTCAGATAAACACTGGTTCTCTCAGTCATATTACAGATTTGTTCTAAATTGATTCAATTCATTTCAAAAGACTCTTTAAAGTTTTGTAAGTTTATTAAAATTCTGATTAAAACCTCCAGAAATATCTCGTTTTCAGGTGCGTTTTCTCTCATCATCACTGAGAAGGTGATTAAAGTTGAACTTCAGTAAACTAATAAACGCAGCGGAATCTGCAGAGTTAAACAGCATGGTGCTGGGAAGATCCTCCGAAATAGTTTTGTTTAGCACCTTCAGGGTTCTTTGTTTAGTCCTTCTTTAAATGTTCTATGTAGAACGTGTATAAACCGTTCAGAAAAGTTTCCTAATAGAATCGTTTTAGAAACTGAAAAGCAGGAACCATACTGAGAATGACCAGCAGGTGGCTCCAGTGTGCTGTACTGTCATTAGTTTTGATGTCGAGGCTAATTTTAATTTAATTCATTCATTTAATTTGGTCTCATGTTGAGTAAATAAACACTGTGCATTTTAATAATAACAATATTAGGAATTCTATCAATAAAATTCAAAGCTAAAGTAAAGTTAGCATTGTTCCTCTATTGGTTTTCACCATGAAACTCTAAGGCACACGACAAAAAGATTTTAAGTTGAATTTTATAGCTTATTTATACAGCATACCATTAATGTAAAATATAATTATTTTTTCTTTTCTATTTAGGCAGGATCCTTGCACAGAGATCGTGTAAAAGAAACGGGAGTTTATGTTTTCATTGTATTTATAATATAATTATTTTCTATAATAAGGAGGAACTTCTTCGCTCGTATATTAGGAAACTGTGAACTACCCTTTATCATCATTATCATCATCGTTACTTGTTTGTTATGTTTTATCTTTTAATTCCTCTTTTTGTGTGTATTTTGTTTTTTCCGGTTGCTTTACTCGTCCTTTGCTTCTACACTCTGCTTTAATGGCTAATGATCCTGTACCTGTAATCATTTTCATGTAAACTGTGCATTTAGACATAAATCCGAAACGTCCTGTTAAAGAACAGAAGTGTCATCACCTCGTCTTGCGCTGCGTATTTACCCAAGTTTCTACCATTTCAGATGCTATGTGAGTGTTTAGTTAACATTTATTTAGACCTAAGATGACATTTGGCATCATGTGAGTTTGGGGACAAATAGATTTGCGTTGTCTTTAACAGTTAAGCATGACAACACTGTGGGGGGGGGGGATCATTAAAATTATAAACATGACCAAAACATTATTTTTTTTGTAAATCTTGTTACTGGTAAACACTTTAAAAGCTTCAGCCTGAGATGAGTGGAATACGTCTCTACATAAACCTGAAAAGTCCTTTCATTTCACATTAAAGTGTCTGTATGGACCGTGTGAGATATGAATCATTGGGTATTATTACCTGCAGGTGGGCTTTTGGGTTTGTCCACTTCTTCGTTCTGTTCCTCGTATTTCAGAAGTTGGACTCGTCCTTCCAGACTCCCTTGGGGGAATGTGGTCACTTTGCAGCAATATTTTCCAAAATCTCCATCCTGCACCGGATTAATGTTGAGAGTGTGGTACTCCTCGATTGAGACGCGGCTCATGTAGGGCTCCATAACGTTAGCGATAGGTGTACTGTTAGATCTGGGATAAAAGACAGCGATGGAGTACGAGTCGTTACAGCGGGTCCAATGAGACAGAGTCACCGTCACTTCACCTTTAACTTTACACTGAAGAGACACAGAGTGACCGAGACGACCTCGCACAGGTTCAGACATGATCTCATCACTGGCTAGACAACCTGAGAGAGACAGAAACAGAGAGACAGAGACAGAGAGACAGATAGAGAGACAGACAGAGAGAGAGAGAGAGAGAGAGAGAGAGAGAGAGAGACAGAGAGAGATAGAGTTGAGAGGGGGTCAAATACTTA
>NC_071283.1:5000-37500 GCF_023375685.1 Ictalurus furcatus
CCATACACACAACATACATTTTACAGAGGCTGCAGTAGACGGAACTGCTTTTACGTCCATCCATCCATCCATCTTCTACCGCTTACTCCTTCTTCAGGGTCGCGGGGGAACCTGGAGCCTATCCCAGGGAGCATCGGGCACAAAGCGGGGTACACCCTGGACAGAGTGCCAGTCCGCGTTTACGTCCATCTACTTAATAAAAGTGGCCTTAACAATATATCTAACAGGGCACACATTGGCAACATGTCAGTCACATGCTCCAGTATTTTTGATCACTTAAAAAATGGATGGGTTCAAACAAAATGTGTTAAAGACTTAGAACATGGCAACAACTAGATCTATATATCAAGAAATGAAAGCTGAAACTCCTATTGTCTCATATTCATCTTTTGATCTCAAACCGAAATGTCTTCAGACAAAGGCATTGGTCTTGCTGTCCGAGGGGATTGTACAGTATATAGCCTTTGCCTGATTTATGAAGGCCAACACACTTTTATCTCATTTCATATGTGCATTCTCTAATCTTCCCCATGTTAATAAATGACTAAGGAAATTTGTCCATAGTCACCTCAGATTTACACCCTGCTAAAACCAGAAGCTTGTAAGAGTTCCTAAACACTTTTTATTTATTTGTTTATTTTTTCACATTTGTTGATAATATTTCTACTGGTGAAAATAATTGATATGATGGTTTTGTTAAAAGTGATATGTGCTTTTGCTAAAAATAAATTTATATATAGTTTTTTTTTCTTAAACCTTTTCATAATCCTTCACATCTTTACCAGGGGTGCCAATAATTCCACAGCTGCCTGCATGTATTTTCAGGCATGCGAAACAACACTGAAACATGCTATGAATATGAGCATCACCACTGGTTGCCATAGCTATAACATGCATGCACTGGAGATATGGAGACAGATGGGACCATCCACAGCTGAGAGAATAAAACAGTGATCGATGCCAGATCTAAACCAGCGATCGATCAGTTCAACATGCAACGCAAAATCAATGGTCACATGATCACTCCCAGCCACCATTTTGAAGGACAACGTTTAATCAGTAAAGCCTGTGTGTGTCTGTAACTTGTAGAAATCATAAAGTTGAATCAATATAATTGGTGCTCTTATTTTACTTGAACCTATTAGTACAGTGTAAGCGATGACTTTATTTATTTTAGGCTGACAAAATTAAGTCATGTGCCTCTAGGTCTTACTACATGTCATGCAGCAGTACCTCACTGAGTTTGATTTGCCTCAGTTCCTCTTCAGCAGCACTCAGTGGGAGTGGAGCAGCCTGGGACCCCAAGTACCTTTTATAGCCATTTAGTGATGCATCATTCTGCACAGAGACAGGACTGTTAGTATTCTTTTTCCTCTTCATCTTATTATCATCAACAACACACTATAAAAGCAACAATAACAACTTGTTTATTATGCCAGAGTCTTAGAGGATAAAAATCTAAATAAAATAAAAGTCATAAAGTTCTCACATTATATACATACACACACTCAGCTAACACACACTATATTGCTTTTTCCATCTGTATATTTTATAGTCAACATGGGCCTTTCAAAGTATAGGTTTCTAGCCAAGCTACAACTCTTTTATGGCACAGGTTTTGGATGAACAGGAGGTTAAAAGAAAAAGAATATAAAGGCAGCTATTTTGCCCTGGTTCACAATACTGAATCCTTGAGGACATATTTAAACTGTACCTTAGGGCAGGGGTTCCCAAACTTTTCCAGGGCAAGGCCCCCTAAATGGCATTAACATTTGACTGAGGCCCCCCTTTTGCAAGATGTCTTTAAAATATTAAAAATACAGACTTCTGAATATATCCCCCTTTTTTACATTGATGTTTTGTCTGTTTAGCAATTATAAAGTTATGTATAGCAAATGTGATTTTAATATGTATTGTTACAAATAACATGTTATGGTAATGCATATTATATATATATTGGTGTTGTGGGTGTTTTTATTTAATTTTTTTACGAATGCTTTAAGTGCAGTTAATTATTTATCATGCTATACGTGCTAATAGACAACTGCTTGAATCCGTGGGCTGTGTCTCAAACCGCGTACCTACTGTCTATATAGTAGCCGAGATACATGTATTTTTCCCCACTACAGGCCTATAGTAGGCAAGTATGCGGGATGGGATGCAGCCGAACTCTCTTGTTCGCCATAAAATGTAAACCTGCCGTGTGTGATCGTGACCTATCGCAAAATGCAGTGAAAACTCTCACATGACGAGTTTTCACTGCATGTAAACATGCATGTAAACAAGGTGTTTACATGTCTGTAATACACGTCCATAATGTGACTAAAACAGAAATACTCCACGTCTTGATTCGATTAGAGCTTAATTTGAGTATGACCTTAATTAGATTAAGGTAAGTAAAAATTTATGTTTACATGGTAGTTTCTTAATCAAAGTATGGTCTTAATTGGGTTAAGAGTGGATTATTGTTGTCCATGTAAACGCAGCTATTGTCTTATGTACTGCTAAGTGTCCTGTAACTTTTTTCTCTGAGAGGACTCCATTCAAAAATGAATGTGTTTCAGCTAGTTAAGTTTAAACATAAAATTCTTGTAAACATTTAAATTCTTGTCCTGTATCTTTGTGGGGACACTATATTTACACTACATTATACTCACGGCAGAATGCTAGGAGGATCCACTCATAGCCCTGATGTTGCACACATTAAAACGAGTAATGCATGTTTGGGGTAATGTAGCTTCTTTATTTGCTCACCGTTGTCTTTATGTTCTGCAATTAATTACAAGACATATTAATCGTTAGATAACATAACACACGCTGCGACAGTGCAGCTCAACACCCCGAGTAGTGATGTTCTTTCTCTGTTACAAAATCAACCAGAACAGTATGTACACAGATTAATACAGATACAAAACAATACCGTTGTCTTTATGCTCTGTAACCATGCAAAGTTTCACACAGATAAATACAAAACCAAACAGTCTGAGCCGTACTTCTAATGCTTTTAGCTTGGCAAACTTCACACATGCTAGCCTTAGCCTATATAGTGCCATGGCTAACTAGTGAATGCTACAGCCAAAAATGTCTTATTACTGGGGCTTACGGCCAACTTCCCCACGTAACCCACGACTCAGCTAACACACAAAACTGACTATTCCATTCGGTTCATATTCATTTGCTTAGCTGCAATTAATTACAAGACATATTAATCGTTAGAAACCATAACACACGCTGCGACCGTGCAGCTCAACACCCCGAGCAGTGATGTTCTTGCTCTGTGCATTCGCGGGTGTTTTACCCCTACCACTGGTCATCAGCGCCCTCTAATGGTATAAGTACCAAATATTCTTTCTCTCTCTCTCATCACGACTAATATTTCAACGGTAATTGTTCACTACTTATAACAACAAAAATCACAGGCCTCCAGACTTACTGATTACTGTCAATACCATTGGGGGGTGTCTTCTTATTAACAGTTTCCTCACACTGACTATTGGTGCTGTACAACCTGTAGAGGACGTACGAAGGCATGTCATCCTCCAAGAGAGGCAGGATGTAAATCCAGCTCCCATTTTTGCGCTGCAGATCTGGTTCCTCCCAACACAAGCTGTTTTTGAAGAACACAGCAGAACTGTAGGCTCAGCACAGAGATCTCTCTTCACCTTATATGGATTCTAATAGTCACAAACCAAACCACAGAGCTTAGTGTCAGCCTTCAAACCTAGCATTTTCAATGACCACCTTAAGGAGTCTGTACTCTCCATTCAATGCCTTGGTGAAGATCTCCTTCACTTCTGCCGTGGCTGTTGATACAAAGCAAAAACAGCAAAACAATCTGACCACATGGACGTAAGAAAGTATTAATCAGATCGATAAGTCAACTGATTGATCGTTTTTGGCAATTAATCAGCACCAATAACCGATTTCAAAATCCACACAGTTGTTCCCAGTTGTGTCTGTTGTTGGAGTGGTGGAGAAGGGTCTTCTGTCATTATACAGTATGAGAGTGACCTCTAGAGGCCAAATAAAAACTGCCAAAGTTTGTTATGTTATTTGAAGTGGCTCTTTTTTTATTCATTTTGAATGTCTCCATTATTATTTGTTATTTGGAGTGTTCCTTTTTGGTTCCATTTGGATGTATACATTTTATTTACTTTAATATTTATTAACAGTTCATATATATTACTATTTATACATTCAGTTAATTTTAAAAACTACAGTACATTTTCTGCGTACAGTCAGTACTGTTTATTACAAAAAAAGTTCAGCAATATTTTACTTTGAGAGTTCAATTGACTAATCGGTTTTCGCCAGGTACTGCCCAGCTTAGTTATCGGTATGGGTAAAATCCACTATCGGTCCACCTCTAGATAATTCTCTCACACACATAATAGATTTAAGAAGTAAAGTAGAAACCTCTGAAGGGCCACTGTTTATGCATTTCTATCCCAGATTTTGCATTCTAGTGTTTCATAACATACAAAAACAAATGATTTTTGATTTTGTAGATAATGTGCCTCATGAAATGAGGTTATAATGAAAGTTAAAATGTAAGATCCTTTTATCTAAAAGACTGCGACCTTTCTAGAAGTAAACAATGATTTGAATTCCCTAAAAAAGGATGCCAGGCAGTGTCGTGTCGTCTTTCCAGCCTAACAAAAAACTTCAGAGACAGAGGGTTAGTAGATGTCAAAAAGAAATTAAATTTTATTGAAACAATAAAGTGAGAGAGTCTGCAGAAAGTCTGAAAAACGCAAACACATACAGCCCTTCTTATACCCTTCTCCACAGTGTACTAATCTTAGGCAGGGTTTTGCCTTTTCCCTTAAAAACAGATCAATCTTCTTTGACAAAATTGCTTATTCTTGTCTCTATATTATCTTAAATTTGTGGCACATGCATTCAGTTGTATTTTTAAAAAATGTTTTATCAGGACAGGGTTTTTACTTTGATCCATATTTCACCCTCGTACCTTAATTATTTTCTGGCTGTAGTGTCAGCCTGGTACCCTTCCTCCTGGAAGTCATATCTTTTATTTTGACACTGATTTGCAAGCCTAAAGGGCTTTGGTTGGAAACACAGTTCTGGTGAATGTCTAATTGCTAATTTATCACCAGAGTAAAGCTGCTTTAGACAAAACACAAGGTTCTAAATTTACACACTTAGAATGTAACTTGTTAGAAAGTGTTTTATAGTTTTAGATTATGCCTGCTGTGCAGAAAGGCACAGGCTGATACTGAACTGTAATTGTTTTTAAGTAAGACACAGGATTCATCTAACTCAATACACACTTAGAATATAACTTAATCAACAAGTGCACAATGGATTTAGAGTATGCTTCTAAGTAATAATTCTAAATGTTGGTTATACATATTATATTATACTTGATTAACATATCGAAACATTAGTAAACTTTGTAGTTACACACATTGATTACACTTTATATTCTATAGCAGCTAAAGGAGTCCAGACTGATGTGCATTATTATTATTATTATTATTATTATTATTATTATCATCATTATTACTTTTATTTATTTATTTATTTATTTATTTATTTAAAAAAAAACACAAACAAAAACAACTTTGACTGCTCGGAGAAACGAGCTGTTGATGCAGCTGCACTGACGACCAAACAATCTTTCATTTGCATGCCTATATATGAGCAATAAAACTTGGATCACACCTGGCAGAGATCGCTCTCTGAACGGATCTGGTCCATAACACTCTCTCCCAACGAAACGTTAACTGAGCAGCAGCAAATACTCCACAAGCCTTAATGCAGTGAATTAAGTTGCTTGAAGCGGCTCCTAACAGAAACATTTTTTTTCTGTTAATTCCCTCCAACCCTAAAACCCTCTAATACCCTAAAATCCTCCAAATCCCTAAAACCCTCCAAAACCCCAAAACTACTGGACAAATAACAGAAAAAGGTGGGAAAATGGTGGAGAAAGGCAGAAAAACAGCAGAAAAAGGCAGACAGAGGCAGAAAAACAGTGAGACCTTGGTAAATTTAAAGTAAAAAAAATAAAAAAATAAAAATAAAAAACTCCACAAACTAATTTTTACAATTATTTTCCTGATCAATCATAAAGGTAGGATTTATTATTATTATTATTATTATTATTATTATTATATTATTATTATTATTAATAATAATGTCATGATTACAATAAATGTTCACATATAAACAGCACTTTCACACATTGTCTTATTCTCCACAGACGCTTATGAGTGCTACACTGCTTTAACAGCATAACAAACACACCACTATCCATCTGTCAACTTTTCCAGTCTTTCCTCTGTCTATCGCTTCCCCTAATCCCTCTATCAATTACTTCCTCATGCAACTGTTCACTTCCCCACTCTGGTATTCACTTCCTCCCTGTGCTGTGATGTAATTGCTCTCTCACGCTGCTCTCACTGTATTCTTCACTCTATCTTTATCCATCTCTCCCTCCCTCCCTCCCTCCCTACTTCGCATCCTTCATCTCTCTCCCTTGCTGCCTCCATCTCCCCTTCTCTGCTCACTTCTTCTGTCACCTGCAGTGGGTGGAGCTATGGAGCAGTGTTGGGTCGTCATTGGCTGTTGAGGGAGGAGGCTGCAGTGGCATGGTGATGCTGTGCAGATGCTCAGCAGAAAGACAGGCAGCCACATCTTCTCCCTCGCTCTCTCTCTCTTTCTCCCTGTTTGGCCCTTTCTCCCTCCCCCTATTTTTTCCAGCTCTCTCTTCTCCATTTCCGTTCACTCTCTCTCACACACACACAGGCTGTAAGGTAGGATTATGCTCCTATCATCCTGCTCTCCTTCATTCATCCTTTTCTCCTACATTCATCCTGCTTTCCGGTTTTCCTCGTGAAGGATCGCCACACCCACTGAGAAAAGCGACTACAGCAAATCAGGAACACACATATATACGGACACTTCACTGGCGTGCACTACTATGTTTCTTGGATTGTTGTTGCCAAACAGTGCTGCATTTGTTGGTAGTGTGTATGTTGAGTGTGTGTGTATGATAGTTGGACTCTGAATCCTCATACACACTTAAGGAGCGAGGCATATCAATTCTTGCTGCTTGAGGCTTTGCTGAGCCATTTCTGCCTGAAGAAGGCTTTTCATATCCCAGGATGCTGTGCAGCAGGCCACTCCATTAGGCCGCAGCAGAATGGGTAGAGCCTCAAAGCGCCAGGACACTGCTGATTGGACAGCTCTTCACTGGACGGGCACAGACGCACAAACAGCCGCTGCCCATGGGTGAGGACGAGAGTCCCAAGATCAACCACAGCTTCCTCCGAGACTACGTCACTGAGGGTGTGTACACATTCACACACATTATACATTCACAAACTTAACACACACACACACAAAACACAGCTCACCACCCAGAGTCAGGGAGTGCTACAGTCCAGGTACAAACACCTACACACAAATCTCAAACACACATCAGCATACACTCTGAAGTGCTGACTCAGCAGATCCTATGATTATTAAACAGAGAGTAAATATTTTACACTAAAAGGAAAATGAAACACTCTTTATTTGCACTTGGAATTATTATATATTATATTGTATTGTAGTTTATTGTATTATTACTGTGATTATTTTGGGTTAATATTTGGGTTATTTAAAAAAAAAAACTTAACTTAATGACTCCAGTTTAAGAGAAAACATAAGATTCCTTTGCTCAATTTGATGTAAATTTTTCAGATGTATCCTTTGCCTGTAACAGTGAGGCTGCTGTAAAATATTTGAGCAAGAGATTCTGCCAGACTTTTAAAGACCATGTGAACTGAGCTTCGGAAAAACTGCAAACATACAAAACTGACAAAAAAAATAGCAACCTGCTATAGAATAATATTTTAATTTACTTAGAAAATATATTCTTTTGTACAGTAAGTGTTAAACCCAATGAAACATATTAAAGTTCACTCTGTTTATCTATTTTTCCTACAGCTGATGTCATTTCCACTGTGGAGTTCAATCACACAGGGGATCTGCTGGCCACTGGAGACAAAGGGGGACGAGTGGTCATCTTCCAGAGAGAGACTGAGGTCAGGGCTCAAAGCTTAGGTGTCAAGACTTCATGGAATTTTATTCATATGTCTACTGTTAACAATACACATTTTCATAATACAACTTTACAGAAATCCAGATATAGATTTAGATCCCTAATGAACAACAAGAAGTTGACATGAGGAAGAAACCTTGCGAGAGACCAGACACAAACTGGAAGCCATCTCATTCTGGATTACCTAATAGAAATGATTTAAAGACTGAGATTGTGTCTGAGTCCCAAAAGTTGATCTATAATTGGGGGGGTATAGGAAAAAGCTCTGTCCCCTGCTGTAATCTTCATTATTTTACATCCTAATAAAGATCCATCACCTTTGATTGAAGCAGGTGTGAGCAACCAAATGTTCGCTCAGGTACTGTGCAAGACCATTCAGTGCTTATAGTGCGAATAGGTCATTAGTAGTATTTGCTCCCAGAGATAGCATATATAGAGAAAAGAGCGGTGAACCTAGTACAGAGCCTTGTGTATTACCAAACTTTAGAGACATCACCATTTACATCTACGAACTGATAACAGTCAATTAAGAACTGAGGCAGGAAAGAGCCATTCCCCAAATTCAACAACATTTTTAGTCTATGTAAAAGAGTATTATGATCAATATTTATGGTGTAAAAAACCTGCACTGAGCTTGGGCAGCACAACCAAGGAGCATTTATAATGTGTCACCAACCTCGAGACGGTACGGAAGCAGGAGCGGGAGGCGGGTGAACAGCGTAGGATCGGGAAGTTCAAGAAGCGTAGTCGTAGAGTAGGCAAGGGTCAAGCGATCGGGCGAACAATACAAATGGGGATATCCAGAAAGCGTAGTCGAGACAGAAAGCAAGGGTCGAGGATCACAAGAAACAACGAACTAGATCGGCTTGGTAACGCAGCAAACTAGGCTACTGAGCGTATACTTCGCGCCGATTCTAGGTGGATGTCTTCTCTAAGTACTAGTGTGTGATTGGTGCCAGGTGTGTCTGATCAGAACTCCGGGGATGGGGAGCGCATGCGTGCCTAAGTGAGCATTGCATCCTGGGAATTTGAGTTCTGATCAGACCGAGCTGTGACATAATGACTAAAACACACTGTAAACAAAATAAGATCTGTGATCTGAGATCATTTTAAGTGGTGTGACTATGTTTTACAAATGTCAGTATTATATCAAGGGTCTGTCCACTATAATGTGGACACACACAAACACTTTTCAAAGGACCTTGTGTATTCTCAAAATTAATATTAAACTGCCCAATAATTTATGTTTTTTTTCTAACAAAACAACCAGGCTCGAGACTAAGTATGCATAAATAATGCCCTAGTGATCTGTAAATACTCTCTGATATCGAAATGCTGTTAATACCTGACAATGACATTGTTAATGATGGAAATTGATTAACTACTAGAGAGATACTAGTGGAAAACACAGGAGGAAACAGGGCTCAGCTGACCCTTAGTTGAGTGTAGTGTGTAGTGTAGTGTTGTGTAGTGACTATCATCTTCCGGACAGAGATGTGGGACAAAACTATTTATTGGGATTAAACATCACTGCTTAAGAAGTAGCACGCAAAAGTATAGAAAACCAATAATGACTTTACAGCTCTGAAAAATTCCCCACTGGAAGACAATGGATGGGCCAGCACACAAACTGTGTGTGTGTGTGTGTGTGTGTGTGTGTGTGTGTTTTTGTGTGTGCGTTTTTTTTTGTTGTTGTTGTTGACAGAGTAAAGGAGATAAGGAGGAGCTGGGAGAGGCGGGTGAATATAATGTCTACAGCACATTTCAGAGCCATGAGCCAGACTTTGATTACCTGAAGAGTTTAGAAATTGAGGAGAAGATCAATAAGATTCGCTGGCTGCCTCAACAGAACGCCGCCCACTTCCTTCTTTCCACCAATGGTGAACAAGTGACACTGTCAAATCAGACAGAACAGAATTACACCTTCCTCCAATTAGGCTAAGCTTTTGGAAATTAGTTTCACACTCTTAAAAATAAAGGTTCCAAATAGAAACAAATAAGGGTTTTCAGCCTAATGATATAGGAGAACCTTTTAAATTGCACAAAGTATATTTTACACACAAGTTCTTCAGAGAACCATCTATTTACTGGTGCTTTAAAGAATCTACAAATGGTTCTTCACAGTAGTGCCACAAGGAACCATGTTATCATAAGTTCTCTTAAAAAAAAACAAACAAACAAAAAAAAACCTTAGTTAGTGCTTTAAAGAACTAAAGTAAGGTTCTTAAGAGCGATGCCTGCCAGTAGAAACTTTTCCAGAGAACTTTATAGGTTTCACTTTAACCTGTTAAGGGATGATACCTAGAAGAACCAATACACTGCTCTGAAGAACCTATAATGAACCATAAAGAACTTCTTAAATTCTTAAAAGAACCATACGTCAACTCAAGAACCCAATACAATGAAAAATGGTTCTTGACAAGAAGAAGGTTCTTTGCCGAACCTATGGTGTTGTAAAGAACCACTGAAGAACCTTCATTTTTAAGAGTACATGTATGGAGTCTAGTCACATTATCATAATATGTGTGAAGTGGATCTAATGTGTTAAATCTAACATGTGCAATAAAAGATCCACAAAACTAATAACAAATGTCAATGTTTAATGGCTAACAGATAAGACAATAAAGCTGTGGAAGGTGAGTCAGAGGGACAGACGTCCAGAAGGATACAACCTGAAAGATGAAGAAGGACGAATGAAGGACATTTCCACCATCACATCACTACGGGTGTGTTTATGGCTTCATCATATTTATCAGAGAATATTACAACATGAAAGTGCAGAATCTTGTACAATATTTTACTGAGCTTCTGAGTCCCCTGTAACAATAACCCACACCCTGTGTGTTTAGGGTTAATGATGTGCTCATGGCTGTGACATGGCCGAAATAAACATGTTTATGTTGCATTACTGAGGCACTATAATGCTGCTCTTCTGTTTATCATCAACAATAACCCTGTTTCTACACATTCTATAATCACCTCTGGTCTTGGTGTTTATTAATCCAGTCTTCTGATTGGTCCAGGTCCCAGTACTGAAGCCCACTGATTTGATGGTAGAGGTGCGTCCTAGGCGGGTCTTTGCAAATGGCCACACCTATCACATCAATTCCATATCAGTGAGCAGTGATGGGGAAATGTACCTGTCAGCTGATGACCTCAGAATCAACATGTGGCACCTAGACATCACCGATCGCAGCTTTAGTATCCTCATATGTGTGTGTGTGTGTGTGTGTGTGTAGAAAAACAGCATTGTGATTCAATTAGTTGTGCTAGCCTTAAGTGCATTTGTATTAGTTGCATTAGCTAAGCATTAGCATTCTAACTGATGTTTGATCCTTTACTCTTTAATGAGACATTGTGGACATTAAACCAGTGAACATGGAGGACCTGACAGAGGTGATTACAGCAGCCGAGTTTCACCCGCAGCACTGTCACCTGTTCATCTACAGCAGCAGTAAAGGAACGATCCGCCTGTGTGACATGAGGACATCTGCCCTGTGTGATACACATGCCAAGAGTGAACACACACACACACACACACACACAACGAATCTCAAATAAGCGAGCACAGCATTTTTCATTCCAGCCATGAAGTAGCTTCTAATATAATGAAAATGTAGAAGTGCATTATGGGTAGGCTGACCACAAATCACATTTTTAAATTTTTTTAAAAATATCTGCAAGAGTAGAGCTCTTATCATCCTGCAGGTCATATTTGAGTTTTGGGTTTGACTTTGGGACTGAATATATATTGATCTGTACAGTTTTTGAAGAGCCTGAAGATCCAGGGAACCGCTCGTTCTTCTCTGAGATCATTTCCTCAGTCTCTGACGTGAAGTTCAGCCACAGTGGACGTTATCTGCTAACACGAGACTACCTCACGGTGAAAGTGTGGGACCTAAACATGGAGAAAGGACCAGTAGAGACATACCAGGTGATACAGTGTGCTCAATAAACACACACCAGGTGAGACAGTGTGCTCACTAAACACACACTATATGATACAGTGTCCTTACCAAACACACACCAGGTGATAGCTACAGTGTTCTCATTAAACACACACCAGGTGATCGCTACAGTGTCCTCATTGAACACACACCAGGTGATAGCTACAGTGTCCTCACTGAACACACACCAGGTGATAGCTACAGTGTCCTCACTGAACACACACCAGGTGATAGCTACAGTGTCCTCATTAAACACACACCAGGTGATAGCTACAGTGTCCTCACTGAACAGACACCAGGTGATAGCTACAGTGTCCTCATTAAACACACACCAGGTGATCGCTACAGTGTCCTCACTGAACACACACCAGGTGATAGCTACAGTGTCCTCACTGAACAGACACCAGGTGATAGCTACAGTGTCCTCATTAAACACACACCAGGTGATCGCTACAGTGTCCTCACTGAACACACACCAGGTGATAGCTACAGTGTCCTCACTGAACAGACACCAGGTGATCGCTACAGTGTCCTCACTGAACACACACCAGGTGATAGCTACAGTGTCCTCACTTAACAGACACCAGGTGATAGCTACAGTGTCCTCACTGAACACACACCAGGTGATAGCTACAGTGTCCTCACTGAACAGACACCAGGTGATAGCTACAGTGTCCTCATTAAACACACACCAGGTGAAAGCTACAGTGTCCTCACTGAACACACACCAGGTTAGACGTTGTGTCCTCAGTGAATTGCGGTGACACTACATCGGACAGATTATATTATATTATCTGGCATATTATAATGCCAGACACTGCAGTGAACTGATTGTGTGTATGTGTGTGTGTGTGTGTGTGTTTTCAGGTTCATGAGTACCTCCGCAGTAAGCTCTGCTCGCTCTATGAGAATGACTGCATCTTTGACAAGTTCGAGTGTGTGTGGAACAGCACAGACAGGTAACTTTCCCAGAGTAAACACTATTATAAGATTTGGCCTATTGGAAGTGGTATCTCAGTGGTTAAGACATTGGACTTCTGAGGGGAAGGTCATCAGTTCAGTTCCCAGCACCACCAGGTGCCAAGCGGTGGCTTGACAGTTAAGGCTCTGGGTTACTGATCGGAAGGTCGGGGTTCAAGCCCAAGCACTGCCAAGCTGTCATTGTTGGGCCCTTGAGCCCTTGAGCCCCTTGAGCAAGGCCCTTAAACCTCTCTGCACCAGGGGCGCCGTATCATGGCTGATACCCTGCGCTCTGACCCCAGCTTCCTGACATGCTGGGGTATGTGAAGAAAAGAATTTCACTATGCATATGCATATGTGATAAAGACACATATCATCATGATCATTAACAAGCTACCCCTGCTGGGCCCTTGAGCAAGGCCCTTAACCCTCAACTGCTCAGTTGTATAAATGAGATATATAGTCACTCTGGATGAGGGAGTCTGCCAAATGCTGTAAATATAATGTAATGTAATGGACTGAAGTCTCTGAGCGCAGGCCAGAATCTGTAACTGAATTTGATCTGAAGTTGAATTTTGTTTGATATCTGTCTCTCTCTTTGTCTGTCTCTCAGTGTGATCATGACTGGAGCATATAACAGTTTTTTCCGTATGTTTGACCGGGACTCGGGGCGGGGTGTGACACTTGAGGCGTGGCGTGAAAGCAGTAAACCTCGTGCAGTGTTACGGACACGGCGTGTGTACACCGGGGGGCGTCGTCGCCGTGGGGATGTAGGAGTGGACAGTCTGGACTTCCGCAAAAAGATCCTTCACATGGCATGGCACCCGGCTGAGAATATCATTGCCATTGCTGCCTCCAACAACCTTTACATCTTCCAGGACAGAGTAACCCCAGAGAACCAGTGACACACACACACAACGTTCTCTCTATCTGTGTGTAGGTAGAGACCATGGGGTGTATCTGACACAACTACACGCAGTGAAACCTCACATACACTACTTTCATTGGACAGATGAGGAACAATGTGCTTCTGCTGTGTGACTGTCTGTCAGCCAAAATCACAGAGGCACAGAGAGAAACAGAGGACACAGTGCTTGTGAAAAGGGGAGGGGAAGGAGGATAAACCTTATGAGCAGATGTGACATTTTCAGTGGGCGGGGCTTGTAGACTTGTGGGCTGCAGGGGAGAGTCAGTGTTCACCATCACACGACTGATGTTACCTGGTTGTCATGGTTACAGCTGTAGTCTAAAACGTCTTCCTATCATGTTCTTCCTAAACCAATCCCATCATGCATCTTCTTACACATTAGCAGGTGCAGACACACATTATCTCACACACAATATCATACACACAAGCTGAATACACATACACACACAAACACAAGCTAAATATGTACACATACTCTCATACACACAAGCCGAATACACACACACACAAGTTAAATACGTAAACACACTATCATACACACACACACGTCTACTTCCTGTAACAGGCAATTGGTCAAAACCTCATTTAACTAACACTAATCATTTAATTAACCTTGTTTACTATAAACACTACATTAACACCACACGAACATGAACATAACACCAACTTTACACCATTAAAATTCACCAACAATGAATTTTGTCACCAACAAAATTAACGCTACACTAACTTTAATACAACACCACCACTACCGACACCATACCTATATCAACACTGCACTAACACTACACAAACATTAACACACTAACTTTAACACACCACCAACACTATGATAACATTAAGACTACACCAACACAACACTAAGCTTATTGAATCTAACATTACACTAACACTACACCATCACTAACCCCAACACATCAACAACACTACACCAAAACCAAACCTCACACTAACTAAATTCATACTAACAGTGCACTAACACTACACTAGCTTTTCTACACTACCTCAACACTAACACTACACCATCACACCAACCTTACTAACATTACACCAACACTACACTAACACTAGACTAATAAAACACTACACTAATGCTACACTAACACTAGAATAACACCCACAGTAACACTAGTACTACATCAGCATTAACACTAAATTATCACTAACCTCACAATAACACTACACTAGTAATTAACACTTCACTGAGCTTCACAGCTGTTAATAACCAACTGCACAAAACATCTCTATTCTCTCGCTCTCTTTCTCTGTCTCTCTCACTTGTCACACACACACACACACACGCATGTTTATCCTGTGTTTCTCATGTGTATATAAAATAACACAGAACCATATTCTAATATTATTGACGAAATAAAAATCTAAAATAGAATGTAAATAAATATAAACAGTAATGATATTATGATCATTGCTCTACACCAGTGGTGCTGTGTTTTAATAAATGACTCACAGGTGGAGGGATTACAGCAGTACACACACACACACACACACACACACACACACACACACAGTATCCCAGATAACACACATAATCCCTTAATATTTGTTTCACTGGAATTTTAATAAACACACACTATGAACTCATGCAAAGCCATACACACAAAAAGATTTTAAAAGAATTTTTTAAAAAACTTTTACATTTCTAAAATCCAAAATAAGATGCCATTTCAGAGAATTTACTTTCTCTTTCTCTTTAAGATCTAGTAATAAACCAACATGCAGATTCACACTGCTGTCCTTGACTGTACCTTTTGGTTTCATAATAAAATCAACAACTTCACTGCAGAACATCAGTTTCTGTTTTTAAGAGAATTTAGAGAAAAATTTTAAGTTTATCCGAGCTTTTATGTCTTTTAGTCTTCAATTATGCTGCTGAATTCGGCTGAACTGAAATATCTTCAGCACTGAATTAAAGGCCGACATATTTGAGAATACTGTCGAATGGTTCTGGATATAAAGGTGACCTAAAGCAGAACCTTGTAGGACACCATATCGTACATGTAAAGAAACTTAGAAACTTTACACATACATTTTCTCACCTTCGCTTGGTGCTGATATGAGCTTTATTTTTTCACATCAAGCATCGGCACTGTAAAGCGCAATAAACAACACTTCTGCTTTTTCCTTTTCAGTACTGGAACATTCCATGAATTTGTTCCCTAACATTCACTCACTACTACATTCCTCTACCTCACACCTTGAACCTGGCTGAGAGCAAGGGGGAGAAGAAGAAGTCGAAGGCGAATTTGATGGCCGCTTGCAAGCTCTTCCTCCAGTTGCGTTCGATTTTGACTTGCCGTCCTTCAGGCAGCAGTGACGATCTGCAGTTCAGACAGTGAATTGCTTTCAGCTCCAGTCTCGGTAGTTTGGATCCCAGTTTCCCCTCCAACTTGGTGCTAAACTCCACCATGCTGCCCTCATCTAGGATCAGCAATACCTGCTTAAACTCGTGGCTTGCAAGGAGGATGATGTCACTGTCAGTATCTTGAATCTCAGCTCCACCCACTGGATGGCGCACTGTTACTTCAAAGCGGTATTTATCAAAGCGTTTAACATGGCAGCGGTGTTTTGCTACAGGTTTGATGCGGCAGAGTTCATCTTCCTCTCGCTGCTGGAAGAGAACTGATGCATTTACACTTGTTTGTTCCTGTAAAGAATTGCTAACATTCTGCCCCTCACAGGACGGATATTCATCACCATAGAGGCAGCGCAGCCAATCACCTATGAACACAGGCAGTAAGTTGATAAGGGACTGAGCTCCGTTCTCTGTCTCGGCCACGCGGACACCCTGAAACCTTCCGCTCCATGTGACTCTGTGTCCCTCCAGGTGACTGCAGAGGATCTGAGTGCGTGTGATGCCGTGTTGTTTCCATGCTGAGGGGCCGCACAATGTGCCGTACTGCTCCCACGTCAGTGTGGAGTTATACACCTTCAGCCCCTCTGCACTGTACACATAACCCAAACACACCAAAAAAACACAGCACAAACACAACAGGATGAGTTTGACAGGGCCACGGTGTGTGATGGAGCTCAGCACGTTCAGAATCGATAGACTGAAGCGAGTCCACAGACGGAGTGTAACGGGAACCACACACACCGCTAACGTCACCAACATCTTTGTTATCTCCAGTTCCACAAACCACTTTACCAGCTGGATCATTAACATGGCCCCCAGTCCCAGCGCCAGCACAGGCAGAGCGAACAGAAAGAGGAAGTATGCAACACAAGTGCGAATCAGACCAATCAGAGTGGAGTTCTGCAGGAGAACCACTGCAAACTCCAACCACATAAAACACACTAGGTATGGAACCAGGAAGCAGTACGTCCCTCTGAATCCATGCATCCGGGCCATGCTGAAGAGGAACACACAGTCAGGTATTAATATCTTTGTGAGTTATTTCATTTAACTGCACACAGACATGAGATATCAATTGATTTGTATAATTTTATATTGATACACTGCAGTAACAGAAGCAAGAGGAATTTTCTCACCTAAAGAACAGGTAGAAAAGGTAGACATAAAGCAGGCATGGCAGGCTAATTGTAAGCACCACCAACTCGCCGATTGGCACTGTTGCATATGTTTGGCCTAAAAGACGCAGCGTCTTAAATTCCTCAGGAAGGCGAGTCGTTAGGGCACAGAGGGATGAGGCTACCTCGATGACAAATGCTCTGCGTGTGTACAACGCCGCTGCTGGGGTCAGAGAGGCATAACTTAGAGCTGTGAAGAACATGGCCACCGTGCAGAGCTCTGAGCATGGGATCCAGCGCTTATCAGCCAATGGGAAACTGAAGATCACAAAACACACAGAAACCAGGAAGTAAAGGTATTGTTCCAGCTGACTCCAGCCAAAGTGAGACTCAACGTCTAGCTCAGGATCAAAATGCCTCAGGAGAGCTGCTAAAGCACTAAAATTCTGCCAGCATTTACTGCTACGAAACACCCGCAGAGTGCAGATTGCCATGGAGATGAAAGCCAGGTAGAACGTAAGGAGAGGGATGAAGAAGAAGAACAGATCAACACTTAGGTTAGAAATGATGAAGAAGAAGACGAGTGCATTAACGTGTTGAGTCGGTATGACGGTGCTCAGCCACTGAACACCTGCACGAGATGCCCAGTCCACCAGGTGCTCCTTTACATCCAGGATCAGAAGGAGAGGATATTGCAGACCCTACACACACCCACACACACAACTTATTTTTTGATATGTTGAATGAAGCAGGATTTAGAGTTGTTTTGACACGGTGTTTTAATAGTTTATTCTTAAAAATAAAAAGTAGGATTTTAAGAAGGATGGATTTTTTAACATTACCAGGGAGTAAGATGTGTTTTCCAGGGAAGTGGGTCTGATTCATAAGAAAAGAAATCTGTTTTACCAGGAAATAGGATTTGATGTCCATGGCTCTCTTCATGCTGCGTTTCGTTTCCAGCATCATCTGACTGCCAGGCCACACACTTTTCTTATGAGATACAGGACACACACCCTTCTGTGCACACACACATCAATAAACTACATCATTACACCACATTATGTTATACTAATTGTTATATCACACACTGCCATAGATGATTCTAGACTGTGTGTGTGTGTGTTCCTGCCTTGTCCAGTGTTGTTAAATCGTTCCAGTCCCACTCTCCTCCTCTCGCAGTGTCTTGCTTCGACTCTTTACTCTGTGTGATGTTCTCTGTGTATTTTTTTGTCATCTCCACAAACCCCTCCACATCCACATACTGACTGTGTGCTGCACAACACACACACACACACACACACACACACACACAAATATACTGTACACTCAGTGTTTAAATTAGCTGTTTTATGAATGAGTATTTTATATATTTCTGTTAAAACCTTTTTTAATAAACAAAACACACACCCAAAATACAAACACACTTACGCTCACTGGCCACCATTGTCTCCAAAAGTTTTCTCTGTGTCTGGATGCCTGAAGCACCACTACACACACCACCTGTTAGATGACAATAACCATAGACAAAACTGAAATTATACTTCTGACCACACACACGGCCCCAACACTTTATTACAGGAATGTTGATTTTAAGCAGAGAGAGTCAGGTAATGAGGAGCTAATGAGGAGAACACAAAATACATAAACAAAAAGTACTTCACTTACTTATATACAGAAAGACTTTTCTAAATTGAAACACAACCTGCTTTTCTCCACAGCAATCCTACTCTATCCAAGATAACTAATGCAGCTAGCTAATGA
The DNA here is from genome assembly GCF_023375685.1 of Ictalurus furcatus. NCBI lineage: Eukaryota > Metazoa > Chordata > Actinopteri > Siluriformes > Ictaluridae > Ictalurus > Ictalurus furcatus. Next base: position 24,154 of record NC_071283.1, read on the forward strand.
ACTTCAGTAAAAAATAGTTTAAAAAGCATTTACTCTACAACAGCCAAAGCTCTGCCTTTATTTTAAGCTTCATGCCATTCTTTCTGTTTTTTCCTCGCATGTATGCAAGTGAAGCACTGAAATGCACTATATGGCCAAAAGTATGTGGACACTGCTCCTAATTATTCAGCTCATTTAGCTGATGTTCTCTGTGAAAACAGTGGAGATGTGTTATCTGGAGTGATGAATCACGCTTCACTATCTGGCAGTCAGATAAAAGAATCTGGGTTTTGCAGATGCCAGGAGAACGTTACCTACTGGTATACATAATGCCAATAATAAAGTTTAGTGGAGGAGGGGTAATGAGCTGGGACTGTTTTTCAGGGATTGGGCCTTGTAGTTCCTGTGAATGTTAATGTTGATGATAATGTTAATGTTAAAGCATACAAATACATAACTGCACACTTCTAACTGTGTGGTAACAGTTTGGGGAAGAACTTTTCTTGTTCCATGAAAACATGGTTTCATGAGTTTGTAGTGGAGGATCTCTAATGACCTGCACAGAGCACTGACCTCGATTGGGTGCCAGAACTTCTTATCCAACATCAGTGCCTGACCTCACTAATGCTCTTTTGTTTGAAGTCTCACAGACACACCCCAAATCCTTGTAGAAAGCCTTCCCAGAAGGAAGGAGGCCGTTATAGCAACGGGGAGGCACCTCTCTATTAATTCCCATGGTTTTAGAATGGGATGTTCAACAAGCTCACACAGGTGTGATGATTAGATGTCTAAATACTTTTGACTTTACATTGTACATTTAAATCATAAAACCTCACTTTCTATATTTTGTGTAAATTTAAATCAGAATCTACAGAGTGTTTAACCTGGAGCTTCATAGCTAAGCTCACAGCACACTCCTGACCCGCAGAACACTCCTGACCCACAGCGCATCACACTCCAGATCCGCAGCGCATTCCTGACCCGCAGCGCATCATACTCCTGACCCTCAGCGCACTCCTGACCCGCAGCGCATCACACTCCTGACCCGCAGCGCATCACACTCCTGACCCACAGTGCACTCCTGACTCAAATTCTCACATCACACTCCTCACTTTCCTCACACCTCAGCCTGTTAATCAAGAATGGGTCAAAGATTTTTATGCAATCATCTGCTTTTTCCACTTAAAGACAACAAACAGAAATGATTCCTGTGAAATTTACCTGCTTCACTGTTGACCTGACTCACATTCTGCAATATTTCTCTCTTGTCCATTTTCTCCTTCCTGTCTGGGTTTAACTTCCAATACATCGTCATCGCTGCTCGTCGAACCGCTTGCTCAAACTTGCTCTCTCTGGACAGAGAACGCACCTCAGCTTCATTCTGTGGAGTGATGCCTGTGGGATCAGGGATCAGAGATGAAATGTCAATCAAGGTCAAACCAGAGTAAGCTGGAGGAATGAAGAGAAGGTGCCTTCAGCTAGAGTTAGTGTTTAGTCAAAGATAGTGATAAAAACGTAAATGTGTACCTCTTTTTTTGATCCAACACTGTTGTAGTAGTTTTGCTGCATCTCTTCGTCCCTGTTTTGCTGCTCTCACCAGCCATTCCACAGCCACTTGGTTATTTACATCAGCCTCAACGTCTGCCCCTAACTTCAGATAGTATTTACCCAACTACACACGCACACACACACACAGCAATTTTTTAAAAAACTCTGACTCTTAGTGTGTGCTCGTTCAGTTCTGTAAACGCACACTGTATTGTTCTGCACTAATCAGAACTCAGAACTCCTTCAGACAGGAATCAGGTTCTCTGCTTGTCTCTCATTTGGACTTCTTGTTCATTATTTACAGGACTTTTGTATATTTATGGAATTAATTGTGCCAAAAGTATTGAACATAACTTTTCAGTAAATAAACAAAAATATACAATGAGAAAGAAGAAAAACACTTTGAAACTGAAAACCATGACCTCAGGGGCAAAAATGTAACCTGGCCTTCAAATAAACAGCATTCTTTATTAACAGTTTTCTAAGCTTCCTTTTTGCTAATCATTTATTAATGCACTGTCAGAGTTTTCATTTACACTTCGCAAGTTTACGTTCGCCATTCTGGCACAAATCTCTCGTGTGGGCGGGACTTATTTTGATTGACAGCTCCCTGACCTGGATGTAAAGACTTCAGTGGTGTGAATATTAGAGCGTGTTCTGGATGCAGTTCTCTGTATAGTTATAGTGTTTGTACTTTGCAGTGGAAATTACTTACTAAGTCAGTATATTAGTTCGCACGGGGCGTCACCATCGTCGTCATCCTCAACTGGACACTCATGATGTCAATCCAAATCTCAGTAGCCAATGGTGGACGTAAACTTGCGAAGTGTAAATGAAAACTCTGACAGTGCATTAATAAACCATGATTAGCATGGAAGGAAGCTTAGAAAACTGTTAATAAAGAATGCTGTTTATTTGAAGACCAGTTTACATTTTTGTTCAATAATTTTGGCACAATTAATTCCATAAAAATACAAAAGTCCAGTAAATAATGAACAAGAAGTTCAAACGAGAGAAAAGCAGAGAATTACATCACTGCTCTGGTTTTAGTTTGTCCTGTTTTATTACTGACTTTACTCTCTCGTCTTTCAGGTAATGAATCATTACAGATTCTCTCAGTGCTCAGAGTGAATAAACACAAACATTAACATTAAAGTAATCATAAACATAAATGTAAATATAAACTTCAGTAAACATTAAAGTAAACACTGCATTACCCAGCATGTCCTGCTCAGTTTGGCTGCCAGGAAAAAATACAGGGGATCAAATTAAAATTTCCTAATCTCATACAACACACACAACCACACACACACACACACACACTGCAACAAGTGTCATACAATATCCACACAACACACATACAATTCTTACATTACAGAATTAACATACCATATACGTGCTATAACATAACAATGTGTGTGTGTGAGAGAGAGAGAGAGAGTTATGTCTGTATGCTGAAACACATGCTATGCGTGTGTGCACTGGGAAGAGGGGGTGGGGTGTCCTGTCAGTGTGCATCTATATTCAGCTCTGTGGAAGACGATCTGTGTGTCTCATAGCTCCTACACACACACACACACACACACACACACACACACACACACACACACACACACACACAGCACTCACACACAGCACTCACACTGCTTTGGGCTTTAGGATCTCCTGCTTTAGCTTTCTCTAGAAGCTCCTCAAAGCTCACTTCTTCTTCAGCTGCATCCTCTAAAAGACACACACAAACTATTATGAATTTCGGGTGTGTTTTAGTCACAAATACCTGTGTAAACCTTAGTCATTATGTGTGTGTGTGTGTGTGTGTGTGTGCACACACACGTTCGCATCTGTAATCATCTCACCTTCCTGCTCTACCCTATCCTTCTCCTCCTCCTTCCTCTTCCTCTCTTCCTGAATCACTCGCTTCGCCACTACTGCAAAGCCCCGCCCTTGGCGCACCTTTCCATGGCAGGGTGTGGCAGTGGAAGCAGGTGAGTGGGAGGAGTCTTTAGGGAGAGGAGGGGGTGTCAGAGGGGGTAAAGAGGGTCCATCAGGGCTCGCAATCTGCTTTCCAGGAGCAGGATTAGAGACGTCCATCTGACTGGACACTAACAGGAAATATCTGTTACATTGTTACAGTCATTTCCTCTTTACACACACACACACACACACACATTTACATCCACATATGTATACAACATATCCAAATAAATAGCACAAGCGACTGTCTGCTGTTTTAAAGTTGATTTAAGCAACAAAGTTTAAAACAAACAACAAACAGCAGACTCACGCACGTGCGCGTTCCGGTGAAGTTCAGTCAGTGCGCGCGCAGCTCCACTCACTCTCACGGTGAGAAAACTAAGGACGCGTGCAGCGGAACTGGGCAGGACTGGGCTCATTGGAGAATCAGCCTGTCAATCACAGTTTCTATCATCTGATTGGCTGAGCATTAATAACTTTTTAAAATATTTTTAAATACATGCATGTAAGCAATTAACACGAGCTAAGGCAGTCAGTAACCTGAATATGAAAAGGAACATCAACAAAATATATATTTTATTATAAATATGATCAATTATAATCAATATTTATATATTTTTTAATTTATTAACACTGTTCCATCTAGATTTTATTCTATACATCAGATTGACACAGCGACTGCCCCACACCTCACTCCCCGATGCACGCGCCGTGATGTCTTCATACCAACACGTTATAATTCGGGGAAGTGCACACACGCACGCGGTCAAAAATCCTTCAGAGAACCGTGTGGATTATAAATAGGCTATAAGCAACACAATCGGAGAAAATTCAAACAGAAATTATGATTTAATAATCTGGAGAATAATCGTAACCCTGTATGGTACGTCCCTATTTAGGGACCATTACAGAAATTCTAATGGTTTTAATTGTTATAATGGGAATTGTATTGTTTTTAATGGAAACTATAATGGTCCTTGTGGGTCTCTACTGGTAATGTGTTGGGTTCTATCGGTGACATGTTTATGTCTAGTGGAAACCAATACAAACCATTAAATCATAATAGAATATGGCCCAAAACACATTTGTTAGTGGTTTTAATGCTATTTGTAGGGAAAACCGTTAGAATTTCTGTAATGGTTTCAATTGGGGTTTTTTTCAGGAGGGTCGTTATGATACCATTACATGAAATGTTTTCTAACATTTTTTTGTGTTTTTTGTTGTTGTTGCTGTTGTTTTCTTTCTTAAAACAAAATACTTAAACATAATGAATATCTCTTTTCAAATTATTTAATTTTGAGGGATTTTGGAGTTTGTTACCTCAAGGCAACATTGTACCATAATGTGACATATTGAAATAATGGATGTTTTCAATAGAAAAAAAAAAATTATTTTTAACACATCAATTTGCACAACCAAGAACTGAAACAATCCTATGGAACTAGCTGCAATACATAACAATGTAAATTGTTACAAATGCATTGTTTAATCATCAGTCGTGCATGTCACTCTAACTCGTTATTCACCATCATCTTCCTCATTCTCACTTTTTCCAGGTAGGGTTGGAAGCCAACTTCCTGATCACTCAATCTCATCCTCACTATCATTCCCTGGCAGTGCAGCCTCTGCTTGATACTGTAGTAGTCTGCAGGTCCTCAGGCTTAGTTTCTTCTTCATGCACAGTTTTCAGGGTAAATCTATGGTGTAAATGTTGAACTTCTGTGCATGAAATTATTTCAGAGCTAAAAGAAGAATAAATAATCATTAGCAATTCTGTAAAAGTGTACACATTCAAAATAACAGTGCTGATAAAATGTAGAACATTTTATATAAATATACTGTGTTATGCGATGGGGTCAGATGCAAATGCAGTTTAGAATTTATTTAGAAACTAGCAAACAGACCAAAAATGTGAAGCAAAGTTCGTAACCAGGAACAGGCAAAAGGTCAGGAGATCAGCAAACAGCAATACAAGGGCAAAACCCAAAAATACAAAAACCAGGAAACCAAGCACTTTGTGTCTGTTCTGCTCTCTGCCTCAAACGCCTTGCTCGAGTCAACAGTCAGTTAATGCCTCCAAAGACAACAAACAAAAGAAATAATTTAGTGTCTTTACTGTGTCTCTGGTATGGATAAAACCACAATGCCTTCAAAACCAACTGAACTCAAAGAACAACAGCAGCCATGACCACATGCTCTTTCCCCGCCATGCTGAAACTAGGTGCACATTTATGACATAAGTTAAGGACTCCATCAATTTTACATGTAATACCAACTTTCAACAGTAGGTGTCACTTCACGTCAACTTAATATAACTCAAATGAAAATGTCCATAGGGAAAGAACAGTGTCATAAATGTAAAAAAATCAGTTGTGAGTGTGGACTCTGACTGTAACCACATCATGAGCCGCGCGAGATCTGAGCTAAAAGAAAACTTATTTTGGTGGTTCACCAAAGCCATGCCCCTGAGCTGTTACCTCGCCTGCTGAAAATATTATTATAATCCCATCGCTGTCAGATTTAGTTTCCATTTTTAATGGCGTCTTTTTGGCACCTGAAGCGACTGTCACAGTTTTTCAGTGCTCCATCATCTTGCATCATCATTATTTTTATTTTTTGTTTATTTTACATCTTTACTACTTGTTTATTCTATTTATTGCTTATTTTACATTTATTTTATGTCTTTACCTTTTACATCTGTATTGTGTATTATGTCCCTGTGGAAGGACAAGAGGAACTTCTGAAACTAAAGGACAACTTACCACTACAGTTAACACCCATTTTTCTATGTGAAGTGGATGATGTGCCTTTAGCTCACCAACCAAAAGTAAACAAAGATGTTGGTTGACAAACGTGCTCACAGGTGGTGCATAGGCAACCGAGGAGGCACATTTGCCTCAGAGTGGTGCAATGACAGCAATTTGTGGCTCAACATCAGAAAAACTAAGGAGATCATCGTGGACTACAGGAGGCTGCAGGAGGATGTCCACGCCCCTTTATACATCGGTGGAGCTGCTGTGGAAAGAATTAGGAGTATCACGTTCCTTGGTGTGCACCTCACTGACCACCTGACCTGGTCCCTTCACACTTAGACAGTGTTGAAATCTGCTCATCAGCAAATCTATTTCCTGTGAAGGCTCAGGAAGTTTGGTGTCCCCCCAAAATCCTAAGCAACTACTACAAATGCACCATTGAGAGCATCCTGACTGGGTGCATGATTGTCTGTCTCCGTGACTGCAAGGCCCTATAGAGAGTTGTGAGAGCAGTTGAACTCATTATTGGCAATAAACTTCCAGCCTTACAAGACATTTTCCCCACATGATGTCTGAGGAAAGCTCACAAAATCACCACAGACCGCAGTCACCCAGTAGACAGACTGTTTACCAGACGGTACCACAGCATTCAATCCAGAACCTTCAGACTGAAGAACAGTATCTACCTGCAGGCCATCAGGATCTTGAATAAAGTGGTCTCACTGACATCTCACGGACACTTATGGACAACCTCTTCACATGTTTCTGTCACGTTTGGGCATGTTGCAATATTTCTAAGGTCACTGATATCACTTTACTGCTGCTAAGGACTACATTTTGCCTCTGTTCATATTTCTCATTTTTATGTACATCATAGTTCAAAGGTTGACAATCCTTACTTACATACAGGTAAAACTGATTTTATTTATTTATTTATTTATTATTATTATAATTTTTTAAGTTCTAGAATTTCTATGCAGCCCCCTCTGGTGCCATCTGGTGGCCCCCATTTTGAGAACCACTGCTTTAAAGAACCTGCAAATGGTTCTTCACAACAGTGCCCAATGGGTCCATGTTATCATAAGTTCTCTTAAAAAAAACCTTAGTTAGTGCTTTAAGGAACCTGTTAAGAGATGATACTTTGAAGAACCAATACACTGATCTGAAGAACCTATAATGAAACATAAAGAACTTCTTTAATTTCCAAAGAACCATACAGCTCAACTCAAGAGCCCTATAGAATGAAAAATGGTTCTTGACTAGAAGAAGGTTCTTGCAGAACCTATGGTGCTATTTAAAAAAACCCAAAAAAACATTAAAGAACCTTTATTTTTAAGAGTGTTCACAGGTTTGTTGAATTTTTATAATAGTAACAAACAGGTTATAGCCTGGATCATTATTCTATAATTATAATAATGATATTAAGATCTTAAGTTAAAATAATGAACTCATCACATCACAACAGAGCCGTCAGACACAGAGTGTATTTCTGATTCATTTTTAATAGAAAAATTCACATGACAATAAATGATGACAAATATTTAAATATAAAAATAAATAGCACATATTAATTCAGACAATTAAACATACACACACACATACACACACACGCATACATACACACACACACACACACACACACATACACACACACTCAACATAGTGCAGGTTAGACTTGTAGGGTTCAGGGCGAATGGCTACAAAACACAAAACAAGCACAAATTAACACAGTGCCTCAAATACCATTTGAAATATTGCTGTAAATTAAAGTGTCTGTGTGAGTGTGTGCATGTATGTGTGTATGTGTGTGTGTGTGTGTGTGTGTGTGTGTGTGTGAGAGAGAGAGAGAGAGAGAGAGAGAGAGAAACTTACTTTGCCATGATCTTCGCAATCACCTTTACTACCCATGGTGCTTTAGTGTCCAGACAGATCTGCTGACTGCTGCCCTTAAGTGTGGCTCTGATACACACACACACACACACACAGAAATTATTGTTTATACTCAATCATTAACACATGATTAGTGTGTAGGTGAGGAGACTCACATGATCTCAGTGTGTGTGCAGTGTGGGTTGGGAGGAAAAAGTTCAACATGCTCGATCAGTTTCCCAACACGGCGACTCTCAACCCCACTACAGCGACACCGTGGCTCAACACTCATTCCTGTAACACACACACACACACACACACACATCAGTAACATCATAAACACCATGACAGTGTGAGCAATTACATCCCGCATCCCAAATTACAGTGTACATTAACTCCAGTGATATGGATATTAAAGCTGTGGAGTTACTGTGTGTGTGTGTGTGTGTGTGTGTGTGTGTGTGTGTGTGTGTGTGTGTGAGCATTACCTGCTGTCAAGGTGATGAAGGCCAGGAGCACAAAGACAAAAACCGTCCTGCAGTTCATGTTTAAAAACTCAAAAATGTTATTGCTAATGCTAATTCTAACACTCACACTAAATCTCAGTTGTAGGCGTGTCCTCTGCTATCTGTATCAGGTGTGTGAGAGAAAGTAAGAGTGTGTGAGCATATGAGAGTGTTGAGGCTGGCGCGCAGTTTTTATAGCCCTGTGTGTGTGTGTGTGTGTGTGTGTGTGTCATTGTGTATTGCGCAACTCTGTGGTGAGGGAAGTTTGTGATGACACAAAATTTTCTGATCACAGCGATGAAATCATCACCTTCAACTCAGCCATCCTGATTATATGCAAATCTGTGTGTGTGTGTGTGTGTGCAGGAAGGAAATGACAAGCTGAAGGATCCAGGTTTGGAGGTTAGCGGTTGGAGATGTTAGAGGCTGGAATTCTGAGAATGACGGGTGATCGGGGATATGGAAGTGACAGGGACATGGAGGTGATCATGGACATTGAGGTGATGGGGACATGGAAGTGATGAGGACATGGAGGTGATGGGGACATGGAAGTGACAGGGACATGGAGGTGATCATGGACATGGAGGTGATGGGGACATGGAAGTGACGAGGACATGGAGGTGATGGGGACATGGAAGTGGCAGGGACATGGAGGTGATCATGGACATGGAGGTGACGGGGACATGGAGGTGACGGGGACATGGAAGTGACGGGGACATGGAGGTGATCATGGACATGGAGGTGATGGGGACATGGAGGTGACGGGGACATGGAAGTGACGGGGACATGGAGGTGATCATGGACATGGAGGTGCTGGGGACATGGAGGTGATCATGGACATGGAGGTGCTGGGGACATGGAAGTGACAGGGACATGGAGGTGACGGGGACATGGAGGTGACGGGGACATGGAAGTGACGGGGACATGGAGGTGATCATGGACATGGAGGTGATGGGGACATGGAGGTGATCATGGACATGGAGGTGCTGGGGACATGGAGGTGATCATGAACAGGGAGGTGATGGGGACATGGAAGTGATAGAGACATGGAGGTGATCATGAACAGGGAGGTGATGGGGACATGGAGGTGACGGGGACATGGAGGTGATCATGGACATGGAGGTGAGGGGGACATGGAGGTGAGGGGGACATGGAGGTGATGGGGACATGGAGGTGACGGGGACATGGAAGTGACGGGGACATGGAAGTGATCATGAACAGGGAGGTGATGGGGACACGGAGGTAATCATGGACATGGAGGTGCTGGGGACATGGAGGTGATGGGGACATGGAAGTGACGGGGACATGGAGGTGATCATGAACAGGGAGGTGATCATGGACATGGAGGTGATGGGGACATGGAAGTGATGGGGACATGGAGGTGATCATGAACAGGGAGGTGATGGGGACATGGAAGTGATAGAGACATGGAGGTGATCATGAACAGGGAGGTGATGGGGACATGGAGGTGACGGGGACATGGAGGTGATCATGGACATGGAGGTGAGGGGGACATGGAGGTGAGGGGGACATGGAGGTGATGGGGACATGGAGGTGACGGGGACATGGTGGTGATCATGGACATAGAGGTGAAGGGGACATGGAGGTGACGGGGACATGGAGGTGATGGGGACATGGAGGTGAGGGGGACATGGAGGTGATGGGGACATGGAGGTGACGGGGACATGGAGATGATCATGGACGCAGAGTTGATGGGGAAATCACAGGTCACAAAGTGACAGAGTTTGACTGCAGGAGGAGAAAAAGAAGATCTTGTTTTATAAGACAAAATAACATTTCCTGTATTATTAGCATCTTATATAAATCATTTTCAGTGGAACGGTCATAAAGGTATTATATGGTAATGTTATTGACATAGATATGACATCCACCTTAAATACACAAACACAATTATCAATTTAACTTTAACTTTAATACAGATCACACCCTGACTTTATTACATTTATTTAGTATATTAACCGTATTTACAATGTATATTATTTCAAGTATTTACTTTTTATATCATTAGTAGTGTTTATTAAGCATACTTCCTCATCACACCCTAAAACTAATTCCACTGTGGGAAAACACCCTGAATGACACACACACACACACACACACACACACACACACACACACACACACCAGAGTGTACACAAATGCTTGTGCAAACACAGAGTTCCCACGCATCAGTAATAACGTACAAACACATGCTGATCACACACTATGCTCATCTGTATGACAGTTACATTCCTGTTCTCACATCCGCTCCAGTCTGGATGAATATAAATGGTGTGCACTCCATGCAGGAAGTGTGGTCTATTGCATAACACACACACACACACACACACACACACACACACACACACACACATACAAATTATACATTGTCACTCTCTCTATTCATGACTGAAAAATATTTCAAAGTCATTATTAGTCCTTTGATGGATTAAAACATTTCTTATCACTCTGATTATTTTAACTTTTGATTGGACCTGATGGATTACATAATAATCATGTTTAAATCATAGTCTGATCAAAGAAATTCTGCTATACTATTAGTATAGACATCAGTTCTGTTGTAAATACTGTAATATTAGATACAATTTTAATAATTCATTATTTAAAATAAGGAATATATACAGCTGATGCAGTGCTGCCACCGTGTGGTGAAACCGGAAAACTGAACTGTGTGTTGGTCTCATTTCCGGTTTGTTTTCGATGCGCTGTCTTTTTTTTCTCTTCAAGAGGGGAATACAAAAACACAAAAGACATGCATCCAAAAATAAACGTTTATCACAAAATTATACCTCTTTCACCAAGTCAAAGTCATATAGCTGCTATATCAATGATCTTTTTCAACAACAAAGATGTCTTATCAGCTTTATTATTGTTCTTTACATAAATAGTAATAATTCTTTACAGTCTCTGGAAAACAGTCTAATCTTCGGTAAAACTGGCATATATTTTGCTTAAAATATGCTGTGAATAAGATATTCCTGAAAAGGGCAATTAAAAAAAAAAAGGTCAATCTACTGGTGCGCTGTTATCTGAGAGGGAATAATAATAATAATATATATATATATATATATATATATATATATATATATATATATATATATATATATAATTATATATATATATAATTTAATAATAATATCGTTTATTTTTGTATTTTTACAAAAAAAAAAGCCGAACTAAAGGAACCGGAAGTAGATCTGCCTTCTGCTATTGGCTACTAGCACGGTTTACGTCGTGACGTCAGTGAAGGCTGCGTACAGAGAAAGGAGAGAAACATGGCGGGGCGCGGGAAAAGAAAATCCAAATCTGCAGCACAGGTGAATAAAAAAAGCACAGAGCTGATGCACAGTAATGGTTTTTAGCAGGTTTCTTTAGTTTAATCTAAAAACCATCTAATATTTTCCGATAAGGAATGTAATGTTGGCCAAGTTACTGTTCTGCACTTCCGGTTTGCTTATAACGTTAATGATTCGTTTCTGCATTTACTCTCAGTTCTCTTATTAACTCTCACGGGCTTAAATACAGTTCAGTACTGTTTCGAATTAAATATTTATTCAGTACTTATTTCAGTAATGATTCCTCAACCGTTTATTCTTCTGAAACGGCTCATTTGAACGAATCGATTCAGCAACATGAATGAATGGAGTTCGTGATTTTACAGAGGGCGGGACTTCATGACGCTCATGAATTTACAAATTCATGAATAATCAAAGGTTTTCGGATTTATAATAAATCCAGTAGTGTACACTTCAGCATGCTCTCAGTGTTCCATTAAGGAGGAGGGTCCTTAAGTAGGCAGCGAGAAATCCCATGGAGATGCAAGTATTTAATATTCATATGCACACCTGTTCCTGGTGTGTTAATGTGCGTTTCCATTTTTGGAGCAGGTGAACAGACAGACCAAGCGGGCACGGCCTGAAGAGGTGGAGCCAGAGGCAGGATCTAATCAGAAGGTGGAATCATCAGTACCTGAGCAGGTGAGAGAGGAGGTGGAGCATTTGTACAGTCTACGTATGCCACTCGACTTCTACCACTTCTGGGATTTTTGCAGCCAACTGTGCCCGGATAACCCGCAAGGTAACACACACACGCACTGGTGTAGGGGAGTGGTATGCAGTGAGGTGGCAGGGCTGAGATAGTGAACGACAGCAGCAAATACAGCTCACAGTCACTGCAGCATCACTAAATGTACAAATAATTAATGAAAACATTCGTAATTAAGCTTTCACTCATTTCACAGCATATATACTGGTCAGCCATAACATTAAAACCACCTGCCTAATATCGTGTAAGTCCCACTTGTCCTTTCAAAACAGCTCTGACCTGTCGAGGCATGGACTCCACAAGACCTCTGACGGTGTGCTGTGGGATCTGGCACCAAGACATTAGCAGCAGATCCTTTAAGTCCTGTAAGTTGTGAGGCGGGGCCTCCATGGATCGGACTTTGTCCGGCATGACCCAGAGATGGAAATTGGAGGTCGAGTGAACACCTTGAACTCTGTCATGTTCCTCAAACCGTTCCTGAGCAATGTGTGCAGTGTGTCAGGGAGCGTTATCCTGCTGAAAGAGGCCACTGACATTAGTGAACACCATGAACTTGGTCTGGATCAGTGCTTAGGTAGGTGGTACGTGTCAAAGTAACATCCACGTGAATGCAGGACCCAAGGTTTCCCAGCAGAACATTACCCAGAACATCA
>NC_071283.1:42500-55000 GCF_023375685.1 Ictalurus furcatus
TGTGTGTGTGTGTGTGTGTGTGTGTGTGTGTGTGAGAGAGAGAGAGAGTAATTGAAAGTGTGTTTGCTGTGTCATCATTTACCTGTCTATCAGCTTTATACTGGTGGTCTTATAAACACACACACACACACACACACACACACGTCATTATGTATTTGGTAGGATTTCCAGCAGTGTGTGTGTGTGTGTGTTAGTGACACTAATGTTAGTGACCCAGTGGGAAGAGTTTCATTTGGTAAAAGTGTGTTGGAGGAACAGATGTGTTTAAACACTTATGATACCTGAAGTGGTTTAAAGGATTTAAATCTTGCAGTAAATTATGGTTAGTACTAGATTGCGTTACTCAAGATCTTCTTTGTGGAAACTGAGAAGAGAACAAACATCATTTAAATGATCAGAGGCTAATGCTAACGCTCAATATGTAAACTGTGACACTGGAGCTGTTCGGTGCTGAATCACACAGAGACGAACAGAGGTGAACTGGCAAGTCAAACAAATCAAATCACTAAAGTGAACTCTGATGAACATCGCTAATTCCAGGAAATGGCATTAAGCCCCGCCCCCTCTTTAGTCCAGCTTGGGTTAATGATGTATGACTCAGCAGTCTCTCTCTTTCTGTCTTTCTCTCTGTCTCACTCTCTGCTACTAACCGCTTTCTCTGTTACTGACTGCTTCTCTTGTCTTTTTATTTATGCATGTGCACTTAAAGCTTATGAATTTGGCTGACAGTAATGCTGATCTCAGTTATGACCTCTATAATGCCATTTTCTTTTAATGTCACAAACACTCTTATCCACAGCAACTTACAGACGTGCTTCATAGACTCCATCACAAACATGTCCTCATAATACTCATACAGTGAGCATGGATAAGCAGTTAGCATTCAGACAATTCTCTTGACTGTTTCTGTTGACTTTAATTATTTGTATGAACAAACGTGTGATTTATAAGCATAAACAAAGATATGTTTAAAAGACAACACTGAGGGGAAAAAGTATTCTCACACCACAAACCACCAACATTAGTACTTTGACGCAAAGCTTTTACTTTGATGTTTAGCTAGTGCAGCTCCAACATGAATACACAAACATATCATCTTCAGTGTATTTCATTTTAAGTTTTGTTCACGTAGCACTTTTAACACAATGGACATTGTGACAAGTCCACCTTAAAGAAATCCAGATACTGATGTAGATTTTGATCCCTAATGAAATCAAAAACTCCCTGAAATCACATGAGGAAGAAACCTTGAGAGGAACCAGACTCGAGACACCGGCTAGTGCGATTATGAATCATTTTTCTTCTATAACTGTGTACTGTAAAGTCAGGCAGTGCTAAGTGTGCTGAAAGGATCATTTTTTATTTAATTAGTATTTTTAGCCCTAAGTCTATAATCTCAAAGTGAAGTTATCTACTGAATAATTAATAAGACTTAAAGCATAAACTGTTTTCAGTAAGTACAATCTCTAGGCTATCCAAGTGAAACCATCCACAGCCATCTTTAGGGTGTTCATGTGGTAGAATCCATTTGCAAACTCATGCCAAACTTTAGGATATTCATCTGGAGCAATCCTCAGCAGCACTGAGTGATCCTCAGGTGAAAGAAGCTCCAATCAGAAGTAGTGCATAGGCTACTGAGGTCCGGAGGGCAGAACAGCCAGCAGTAAGATGTGTAGCTTGACAGAGAGAGAGAGAGAAAGAGAGAGAGAGAGAGAGAGAGAGAGAGAACACAGATTATTAGGTGTTCTCTTGTAATGGTTTAAGAAGATATACAGAGTGAAATCAGGAATTAAATGTAACCAAAAGGGAGAACCAGAAGGTAACACAGACATGAGGGCTCCGTGGGACATAAGATGATCAGACACTCCATCATCAACACACCTGGTTGAAGGTGTGAAAGTGGGAGGGCAATCCAAACATCCCAGTTCACCTCAACACTCTACACCTGTGATCCTCTAGATCTGCTCCTTTAAGTGAGAAAAAAACTATTCACAAAAAGCTTGAGTAAACAAATATGTTTTCAGCCTGGACTTAAACACTGAGACTGTGTCTGAGTCCCGAACACTAATTGGAAGACTGTTCCATAACTGTGGGGCTCTATAAGAGAAAGCTCTTCCAAGTGCTGTAGCCTTCGCTATTCCAGGTACCAACAAATAGCCTGCACCTTTTGATGGAAGTAGGCGTGGCCGATCACAAAAGACTGAAAGTTCGCTTATATACTGTGTCGCGAGACCGTTCAGTGCTTTATAAGTTAATAATAGTATTTTATAATCAATGTGAGATTTCACTGGGAGCCAATGCAGTGTGGATAAGATCGGGGTGATGTGGTCGTATCTTCTGGTTCTAGTTAGGACTCTAGCAGCTGCATTCTGGACTAACTGGAGTTTGTTTATGTTCCTACTGGAACATCCAGACAGTAAGGCATTACACTAATCTAGTCTAGAGGTGACGAAAGCATGAACTAATATTTCCGCATCATGTAGTGACATTATATTTCTTATCTTAGAAATGTTTTTCAGATGAAAGAAGACTATCCTAGTAATATTATCTACATGAGCATCAGATGATAGACTGGAGTCAATAATCACTCCAAGGTCTTTTACTGCTGCTCATGATGAAAAAGAAAGTCCATCCAGAGTTACTGTGTGATCAGAAAGATCATTTCTAGCTGCATGTGGTCCTAGTAGAAGTTCTTTAGTACTTTTGGTTACTCAACATCCAATGTCCGATTTCCTTTACACATTTCTCAACTTTATTAAGCTGCTGTCTGTCCTCTGGCTTTACTGAAACATACAACTGTGTATCATCAGCATAACAGTGGAAGCTAATTCAACGTTTACATATAATTAGACACAAAGGTAGATATGTAGCACATCTAGTGAGTCAAGTCAAGTGGGTTTTTATTGTCATTCCTCTATATAGCGTATACACATTGGAACAAAATGTAATTTTTTCAGGATCATGGTGCAACACAGAACAGTACATAAGACTGCATAAACTGCAATACACAACATTGTGAGATGAGTGCAGGACAATACATACACAGAACAGGACAATAAAGTGAATATAGTGAATCTTATATATTAAGATTGTCAATTTCCCAAGGTCATGAGGGTTCCTCTGATACTCCACAAATCTTCACTGTGATTCAAATCATTTCAATCCCAAGGCTAGACCATGCAAGGCCTTCGTGAATTATTTATTTTTAGAACCAATGGCCACATCCTGGAGAGGGCGAGGTGCAGTGCGGGGTGCAGAGTGGGGTGTGGGGTGTAGAGCGGGGTGCAGAGTGGGGTGTGGGGTGCAGAGCGAGGTGTAGAGCGGGGTGTGGGGTGCAGAGTGGGGTGCAGAGTGGGCTGTGGGGTGCAGAGCGGGGTGTAGAGTGGGCTGTGGGGTGCAGAGCGGGGTGTAGAGTGGGGTGTGGAGTTCAGAGCGAGGTGTAGAGCGGGGTGCAGAGTGGGGTGTGGGGTGTAGAGCGGGGTGCAGAGTGGGGTGTGGGGTGCAGAACGAGGTGTAGAGCGGGGTGTGGGGTGCAGAGTGGGGTGCAGAGTGGGGTGTGGGGTGCAGAGCGGGGTGTAGAGTGGGCTGTGGGGTGCAGAGCGGGGTGTAGAGTGGGGTGTGGAGTTCAGAGCGAGGTGTAGAGCGGGGTGCAGAGTGGGGTGTGGGGTGCAGAGCGAGGTGTAGCGTGGGGTGTGGGATGCAGAGCAGGGTGCAGAGTGGGGTGTGGGGTGCAGAGCGGGATGCAGAGTGGGGTGTGGGGTGCAGAGCGAGGTGTAGAGCGGGGTGTGGGGTGCAGAGCAGGGTGCAGAGCAGGGTGCAGAGTAGGGTGTGGGGTGCAGAGCAAGGTGTAGAGTGGGGTGTGGGGTGCAGAGTGAGGTGTAGCGTGGGGTGTGGGGTGCAGAGCAAGGTGTAGGATGTGGTGCAGAGCGGGGTGCAGAGTGGGGTGTGGGGTTCAGAGCGGGGTGCAGAGTGGGGTGTGGGGTGCAGAGCGGGGTGCAGAGTGGGGTGTGGGGTTCAGAGCGGGGTGCAGAGTGGGGTGTGGGGTTCAGAGCGGGGTGCAGAGTGGGGTGTGGGATGCAGAGCAGGGTGCAGAGTGGGGTGTGGGGTGCAGAGCGGGGTGCAGAGTGGGGTGTGGGGTGCAGAGTGAGGTGTAGCGTGGGGTGTGGGGTGCAGAGCAAGGTGTAGGATGTGGTGCAGAGCGGGGTGCAGAGTGGGGTGTGGGGTTCAGAGCGGGGTGCAGAGTGGGGTGTGGGGTTCAGAGCGGGGTGCAGAGTGGGGTGTGGGGTGCAGAGCGAGGTGTAGGATGTGGTGGGGAGTGGGGTGTTATGAGTGGCTTCAGGTCTGTTTTTGGCTTTGTACATGTAGGTGAACATCAGTGTTTTAAATCTGATGCAGCAGATGTGAAGAAAACACAGATACAGAAATCCATTTCTGACTCATTTCCTCCACAGTTCCATCTCCTCAGTTCCGATTTAGTTCCTCCTCAGTTCCGCCACCTTCTAAGTTTCTCATTTCTCCACATTCCTGCTCAATTCATCCTCCTCCATAGTTCTTTCTCAGTTCCTCCTCAGTTGTCATCTCTTCTCAGTGCTTCCTCATTCTCCATAGTTCAATCTCAATCTTTCAGTCCTTCTTCCACAGTCCCTCCTCAGTTCCTGAGTGTGTGTGTGTGTGTGTGTGATGGACAGAAGCTGTTTGTAAGTTCAGCAGCTTGAGGACAAAGCTTACCTTCTGAATAATTAATTACCAACCAATCAGGTCTTCCTGTAACACTCAGAGGGACATGGCTAATCAATAACACAGAGATGGAAGAGTTTGTTATGGTGGATGAACAAAAATACAACACAGCATTCTGCACTGCTAATGGACTAATGCGTGAGTGTGTGTGTGTGTCATTATCATCTGGAGTCTACGCTTTTATCTTTTATTGATTTGTCTCTAGTAGTTTAGGTGTGGTCTGTGCTCTGTGCTGTATGTGTGTGTGTGTGTGTGTGTGTGTGTGTGTGTGTGTCCGTCACTGAATCAGCCATGTGTATACATATAATTTTGGAAATGTGTGTGTGTGTGTGTGTTGTCTCTGCAGTCGGACAGTAATACCAGTTTCTTGAGAGCAGCAAGAGCCGGAAACATTGAGAAAGTTCTGGAGCTTCTGAAGGGAGGACAAGATATCAGTACCTGTAACCAGGTAATCACACACACACAGACACAGTCCATCTGCTAATAATCATAATTTAGTGAATATGTGTGTTCTGTACCATTCACTGTGTGTGTGTGTGTGTGTGTGTGTGTGTGTGTCTAGAATGGGTTAAATGCACTTCATCTCGCTGCTAAGGAAGGTCATGTGGAGCTGGTGGAGGAGCTGCTGGAGAGAGGAGCAGCTGTAAACTCGTCTACCAAGGTGCAACACATACACACACACACACACACACACACACACATACAGCGTCGGTTTAAATCTCTATCCTTCTCTCTGATTGGCTATGCAGAAAGGAAACACAGCTCTCCACATTGCCTCATTGGCTGGGCAGAAGGAAGTGGCTAAGCTGCTGGTGAAAAGAGGAGCAGACGTGAACTCCCAATCACAGGTAAAAGCTGCACGTTACCGCCCACTAGCCAATCACAGGTTCGAACCACATGTTACCGCCCACAAGCCAATCACAGGCTGTGCTACTTGTGATATTTCAGCATTTAAAAACAGAGCAGGTAGTATATACTGACAAGCTTTAATCAATCACATGATCAGAAGTAATCAGTCACAAAGCTGGTCTTAGGCAGTCACATGACCTTCTCTAGTCCACACTGAGTAAACCAGTCCCTTTATAAAGCATGAATAACTTGACTTAATTGTTTTATATGAGTCAGTATGAGACTGGTGACAGCCACTTACACAAGTGATTCAGTGTGTGTGTGTGTGTGTGTGTGTGTGTGTACGTGTGTGTGTACACAGAATGGCTTCACTCCACTCTACATGGCTGCTCAGGAGAATCACCTGGATGTAGTGCGCTACCTGCTGGAGAACGGAGGCAACCAGAGTACAGCCACTGAGGTGTGTTTTTGTGACGGTGTTTGTGATGTTACTGTATGTGTGTGTGTGATGGGTGTGTGTGTCTGTGTGTGTTGTACAGGACGGCTTCACCCCGTTAGCGATCGCTCTGCAGCAGGGTCATAACCAGGTAGTGTCTTTGTTATTGGAGAAAGACACTAAAGGGAAAGTGCGTTTACCTGCACTGCACATCGCCGCCCGCAAAGACGACACCAAGTCTGCTGCACTACTGCTCCAGAACGACCACAACGCTGACGTCCAGGCCAAGGTTACACACAAACACACACACACACAGACACACACACACACACTACTGCTCCAGAACGAACACAACACTGACGTCCAGGCCAAGGTTACACACACACACACACACACACACACACACACAGACACACACACACACACTACTGCTCCAGAACGAACACAACACTGACGTCCAGGCCAAGGTTACACACACACACACACACACACACACACACACACACACACAGACACACACACACACACTACTGCTCCAGAACGAACACAACACTGACGTCCAGGCCAAGGTTACACACACACACCCACACACACACACACACACACACACACACACACACACACACACTACTGCTCCAGAACGAACACAACACTGACGTCCATACCAAGGTTACACACACACACCCACACACACACACACACACACACTACTGCTCCAGAACGACCACAACGCTGACGTCCAGGCCAAGGTTACACACACACACACACACACACACACACATACACACACACACTACTGCTCCAGAACGAACACAACACTGACGTCCAGGCCAAGGTTACACACACACACACACACACACACACACACATACACACACACACTACTGCTCCAGAACGAACACAACACTGACGTCCAGGCCAAGGTTACACACACACACCCACACACACACACACACACACACACACACAGACACACACACTACTGCTAAAGGTAACGGACATGTTTCTCCTCCTGCTGCTGCAGATGATGGTCAACAGGACAACGGAGGTACTGCACCTCCTTCAGACACTTCATTTTGTGTGTGTGTGTGTGTGTGTGTGTGTGTGTGTGTGTGTGTGTGCATGCCTGTAGTTAAACACATTTTGCTTCACGGTTCTTTCGGTTCTCAGTTTGTTTGCTCATTGATGCACATTTACACATTTCTCTGGGTTTTTTCCACACTAAACACAGTGACAGGATTTCAGCTGCAGAAATAGTTTTACATTATATTTATTATCTATCTATCTCTCTATCTATCTATCTCTCTTTATATATATATATATATATATATATATATATATATATATATATATGTATATATATATAGAGAGAGAGAGAGATCTGTGTATCTGTAATGATGTGCCAGTTTATTAGGTACACGCCCTGCAGGTTTTCTGGTTCAGAGCTCCACTTTATGCAAATAAGCCTGTCCATCTCAGAACATTCCATTTAAAGTCATCAGTGAAGAACATGAGCTCCAGTCAGGAGAGAAGAGCCGAAGAGTGGAGAAGAGTTAGGGTTAGGGTTAGTTGTAAGCAGCATTGAGTGAACAGTTTGGAGTGAACAGTGTAAGCTGGTCATGTTCTCCTGATGCTCTCCTGATGCTCTCCTGATACTCACTGAAGAACATCAGATCCACATGTAACACCTTCAGCGTGATGATGGAACAGGTTATACTGGTGAATGGCTCCATAAAACATAAATGCAGGTTCTTGTTGTTTGAGTTCTGAGCTTTGTACATTTGTGTGTAAGCGCTTTCCTGCGCACCATGTGGTGTTCGTTCCGTTCTCTAGCTAAGATGTGATCAGAGATTAGTGAGGTGTACCTGATAAACTGGCCACTCAGTGTAGTGTGTGTGTTTTTTGAAACGGAACTTTATTCACATTTTGTGAGCTCGCTTGGCCTCGGTGTACAGCGTGATCATTTTAAAACTCTCACTTTAGGGTTTATTTGATTTATAAAATGTTTCGCTGCACACGTTAATTTTGTCTCTCAAATTGCACCATGTCTGTCAGAATGGAAAGGTAAGGGACAATCAGTCGTAAGATCTGCACTCTTACATTCATTTCTCAATATTCATCTCAACAGTACTCATTAGCTCATAGCTATTAGCTGATACAGTTTTCTTTCTTTAATGGTATCTTTTTCAATTTCCTAATCTGATTCAATGAAAGGTTTCTTATTTTTATTTTCTATTTTTCTTTATGATTTTCTTGCATGCACGGTTTATTTTAAAGCTTATTCTGTCTTTATTTCCTGCTCAGTTGTGATGGTCCATTAGCATGCTGCATGTTTAGACAGATCTATTTCTGACTTACCGAGCATGTGCCTTAAATAAATAGTATTCCTTCTCTCTGTTGCTCCTCCCCTTATTCTTTTTATTCCTTCTTCCCCATTTCCATCTTCCCCGAGCAGAGCGGCTTCACTCCGCTTCACATCGCTGCTCATTACGGAAATGTTAATGTCTCTACACTGCTGCTGAACCGTGGCGCCGCTGTGGACTTCACCGCCAGGGTAACGCTCTCGGCCAATCACAGTGCACTGCCTTACACACTCAGCCAATCAAAGAGCATTGTTTTACACCCTCAGCCAAGCACAGAGCAGTGTTTTACAACTTCAGTCAGTGGGAAAAGGTTATCAGGTCATAGCCAATCACAGAAAAATGTGTTACAGTATAAGCCAATCAGAGCTCCATCCATGTTTTCCAGTAGGAGTGATGTGAGTGATTGATGTTCCCTTTACAGAACGGTATCACTCCTCTGCACGTGGCCTCTAAACGGGGAAATACCAACATGGTGTCCTTGCTGCTCGATAGGGGGGCGCAGATCGATGCTAAGACCAGGGTGAGTCTACAGAGCACTGTCTCATGTTCACCAATGACCTGTAAAAATATTTACTCACAAGTGTGTGTGTGTGTGTGTGTGTGCGTGCTGGACAGGACGGACTGACTCCCCTACACTGTGCTGCCAGAAGTGGTCATGATGCAGCGGTGGAGCTGCTGTTAGAGAAAGACGCTCCAATACTCGCCCGAACCAAGGTACACACACACACACACACACACACACACACACACACAGATGTCACAGTGGCGCTATGATGCTCATAAACATTGCCATTAAAATGCTTCTCTTTTGTTTTTTTCTCCTTCTTACACACACACACACACACACACACACAGAATGGGCTGTCCCCACTGCACATGTCTGCGCAGGGTGATCATGTCGAGTGTGTAAAGCACCTTCTGCAATACAAGGCGCCAGTTGATGATGTCACTCTGGATTACCTCACAGCTCTCCATGTCTCCGCCCACTGCGGCCATTACAGAGTCACTAAATTATTGCTGGACAAGAGAGCCAATCCCAATGCACGAGCACTGGTAACACACACACACACACACACACACACACACACAGATATTGGTTTTAAAGTCACTCAGGTGTGTTGTTACTACAAGTCTCTGTCTGTGTGTGTGTGTGTGTGCGTGTGTGTGTGTTACAGAATGGTTTCACTCCGCTGCACATTGCCTGTAAGAAGAACAGAGTAAAAGTGATGGAGCTACTAGTGAAATACGGAGCTTCCATTCAGGCCATCACCGAAGTAATGACCTTTCACCTTTAACCCCTATCCCATCACCAGGTTATTCTTCATCTTTACTGATCATGCTCTCTCTCTCTCTCTCTCTCTCTCTCTCTCTCTCTCTCTCTCTCTCTCTCTCTTTCTCTCTCTCGCAGTCGGGTCTGACTCCAATCCATGTGGCAGCGTTTATGGGTCACCTGAACATTGTGCTTTTGCTGCTGCAGAATGGAGCTTCACCAGACGTCTGCAACGTCGTCAGTTACACCTCATTATTATTATTATTATTATTATTATTATTAGTGGTAGTATTACTGTGTATATACCACATTACTGCCTCCTCATACTGTCCTGTGTGTATGTGTCGGTGTGTGTACGTGTGTGTGTGTGTAGCGGGGAGAGACGGCCCTGCACATGTCAGCGAGGGCGGGGCAGATAGAGGTGGTGCGCTGCCTGCTGAGAAACGGAGCTCGCGTGGATGCAACAGCCAGAGTAACACATACACACACACACACACACCCTCTCTCTTTCTCTCTCCCTGTCTCACTCTCCCTGTCTGTCTCTCTGCAGGAGGGTCAGACCCCCCTCCACATTTCGGCGAGGTTGGGTCAGTCTGACACGGTGCAGTTGTTGTTGCAGCACATGGCTGATCCCGACGCTGCCACCACTAACGGATACACACCTCTACACATCGCCGCCCGAGAGGGACACACACACATCGTCTCTGTGCTGCTGGAGGCTGGAGCCACACACGCACTGACCACCAAGGTACACACACACACACACACACACACACACATATTAGTGTATACACTGTAACACACTGTTTGTAGAGTAGAAATGAGTTGTGTTAGGTTGTGTATGTGTTAGTTTGTGCAGATGTGTGTATTAGGTCGTGTGTTAGGGTGTGTGTGTAAAAAGACTTTTTGTGTTATGTCCACAGAAAGGGTTCACTCCTCTACATGTAGCAGCGAAGTATGGAAGCCTGGAGGTGGCCAAACTCCTACTGCAGCGCAGAGCCCTGCCTGATGAAGCCGGAAAGGTACAGACACTGGAGCTAAAGATCAGACAGGGATCAGACACAGACTGAAGCTAATGATCAGACACAGACTGGAGCTATAGATTAGACATGGATCAGACAGACTGAAGCTAAAGATCAGACACAGACTGGAGCTATAGATCGGACATGGATCAGACACAGGTTGGAGCTATAGATTAGACATGGATCAGACAGACTGAAGCTAAAGATCAGACACAGACTGGAGCTATAGATCGGACATGGATCAGACACAGGTTGGAGCTATAGATTAGACATGGATCAGACAGACTGAAGCTAAAGATCAGACACAGACTGGAGCTATAGATCGGACATGGATCAGACACAGATACAGTTAATTTTATGCTGCTCTGAGGTCATGGAGGTGAATATTTTCTCCATCTCTTTCTCTATCTGTCTGTCTCCCTCTCTGTCTCTCTCTCAGGATGGTCTCACTCCTCTGCATGTAGCAGTTCACTATGATAATCAGCAGCTCGCTCTTCTGCTGCTGGATAAAGGCACGTCACCTCACAGCACAGCCAAGGTGTGTGTTGTGTCACTATATTCACTATACAGTTATATAGTTATAGAAGCACTGACACCTAAAATTACTGCGATTTTTCAGAAAAATATATCATGATGCTAAAATAATATCACCACATTGCCCAGCTATTCACAGTGAAATCAATAATACAGTTTATTGCAATGTATAGAATAGTATAGTATAGTACAGGGCGTTAGCTGGACTGTTAATCAGCTGGGACAGAGCCTGTGTTTCCATGCAATTTCTTGTCTTGCATGTGAGGCCTAATTGTTAAAAATGTGAAAAATGGACAAAAAGTTGGATTTATCATAAAACCTGCCTCGGGTGTTATCACTGTTTGCAGGACTACAGAGCAATAAAATATAAGATAAAATATCTAACACGAGACTAGGCTAGTTTGGTGTCGCTAGCCGAGGGGAGGAACAGCTGAGCTATCACTGTATGCGTTTATCTGCTATAGAGCCATGCAGAGTTCATTATCTTTCCTTCTGTTCTGCTCAGATCATTTTCACCTCAACTGGAACTCATGTAGACGCTTACACGCCTTGTTCTCCTGCTCAGCTTCAGAGGATGTTTCTGTTTCAGTTTCAACACCTTTACTGCTTTAAATAAATAAATAAATAAAATAAATAACAATCGACACCTAAATGGGCGTAGTACAGTATAGAGTAGTGCAGAAAAGTGTAATACGTTATAATGTAGTATAATAATATGCTGTAGTTCAGTGTAGTGTGGTACAGCATAGTGTAGTGCTATAATCACAGCTCATTATACTCACTGTGCTCACTGTACCAAAAAGAAAATAAGGAAATTAATAAAGACTTGATTTCTTACAAACGTGTTATAACATCTAAGATGAAACTGACGTGTAGGTGTGTGCATGTGCGTGTGTGTGTTTGTGCGTGTTTGTGCATGCATGTGTGTGTGTGTGCATGTACGTGTGTATGTTTGTGCGTGTCCGTGTTTGTGCGTGTGTGTGTGTGTGTGTGTGTGTGTGCATGTGGGTGTGCGTGTTTGTGCGTGTGTGTGCGTGTGTGTGTGCATGTGTGTGCGTGTGTGTGCGTGAGTGTGCGTGCACGTGCGTGTGTGTGTTTGTGCGTGTGTGTGTGCGTGCACGTGCGTGTGTGTGTTTGTGCGTGTGTGCACGTGGGTGTGTGTGTGCGCGCGTAGAACGGATACACTCCGCTCCACATTGCGGCAAGGAAGAATGAGCTGCAGGTGGCAAGGGTTCTGTTGCAGAAGGGGGCGGAGCCTGGAGCTGCAACACGGCAGTTCATGACCCCGC
>NC_071283.1:62500-97500 GCF_023375685.1 Ictalurus furcatus
GAGTGTGTGAGGAGACGAGTGTGTGAGGAGACGAGTGTGGTGAAGGTGTGTGAGGAGACGAGTGTGTGGTGAAGGTGTGTGAGGAGACGAGTGTGTGGTGAAGGTGTGTGAGGAGACGAGTGTGTGGTGAAGGTGCGTGAGGAGACGAGTGTGTGAGGAGACGAGTGTGTGAGGAGACGAGTGTGTGAGGAGACGAGTGTGTGGTGAAGGTGCGTGAGGAGACGAGTGTGTGGTAAAGGTGTGTGAGGAGATGAGTGTGTGAGGAGACGAGTGTGTGAGGAGACGAGTGTGTGGTGAAGGTGTGTGAGGAGACGAGTGTGTGGTGAAGGTGTGTGAGGAGACGAGTGTGTGGTGAAGGTGTGTGAGGAGACGAGTGTGTGAGGAGACGAGTGTGTGGTAAAGGTGTGTGAGGAGATGAGTGTGTGAGGAGATGAGTGTGTGAGGAGACGAGTGTGGTGAAGGTGTGTGAGGAGACGAGTGTGTGGTGAAGGTGTGTGAGGAGACGAGTGTGTGGTGAAGGTGCGTGAGGAGACGAGTGTGTGAGGAGACGAGTGTGTGAGGAGACGAGTGTGTGGTGAAGGTGCGTGAGGAGACGAGTGTGTGAGGAGAGTGTGTGAGGAGACGAGTGTGTGAGGAGACGAGTGTGTGGTGAAGGTGTGTGAGGAGACGAGTGTGTGGTGAAGGTGTGTGAGGAGACGAGTGTGTGAGGAGACGAGTGTGTGGTGAAGGTGTGTGAGGAGACGAGTGTGTGAGGAGACGAGTGTGTGGTGAAGGTGCGTGAGGAGACGAGTGTGTGAGGAGAGTGTGTGAGGAGACGAGTGTGTGAGGAGACGAGTGTGTGAGGAGAGTGTGTGAGGAGACGAGTGTGTGAGGAGACGAGTGTGTGAGGAGAGTGTGTGAGGAGACGAGTGTGTGAGGAGAGTGTGTGAGGAGACGAGTGTGTGGTGAAGGTGCGTGAGGAGACGAGTGTGTGGTGAAGGTGTGTGAGGAGACGAGTGTGTGAGGAGACGAGTGTGTGAGGAGACGAGTGTGTGGTGAAGGTGTGT
Organism: Ictalurus furcatus; assembly: GCF_023375685.1. Taxonomy (NCBI): domain Eukaryota; kingdom Metazoa; phylum Chordata; class Actinopteri; order Siluriformes; family Ictaluridae; genus Ictalurus; species Ictalurus furcatus. The sequence goes on from NC_071283.1 coordinate 63,547, forward strand.
GAGGAGACGAGTGTGTGGTGAAGGTGTGTGAGGAGACGAGTGTGTGGTGAAGGTGTGTGAGGAGACGAGTGTGTGAGGAGACGAGTGTGTGGTGAAGGTGCGTGAGGAGACGAGTGTGTGAGGAGAGTGTGTGAGGAGACGAGTGTGTGAGGAGACGAGTGTGTGGTGAAGGTGCGTGAGGAGACGAGTGTGTGAGGAGACGAGTGTGTGAGGAGACGAGTGTGTGGTGAAGGTGCGTGAGGAGACGAGTGTGTGAGGAGACGAGTGTGTGAGGAGACGAGTGTGTGGTGAAGGTGTGTGAGGAGACGAGTGTGTGAGGAGACGAGTGTGTGAGGAGACGAGTGTGTGAGGAGAGTGTGTGAGGAGACGAGTGTGTGAGGAGACGAGTGTGTGGTGAAGGTGCGTGAGGAGACGAGTGTGTGAGGAGAGTGTGTGAGGAGACGAGTGTGTGGTGAAGGTGCGTGAGGAGACGAGTGTGTGAGGAGAGTGTGTGAGGAGACGAGTGTGTGGTGAAGGTGCATGAGGAGACGAGTGTGTGAGGAGAGTGTGTGAGGAGACGAGTGTGTGGTGAAGGTGCGTGAGGAGACGAGTGTGTGGTGAAGGTGCGTGAGGAGACGAGTGTGTGAGGAGAGTGTGTGAGGAGACGAGTGTGTGAGGAGACGAGTGTGTGGTGAAGGTGCGTGAGGAGACGAGTGTGTGAGGAGACGAGTGTGTGAGGAGACGAGTGTGTGGTGAAGGTGCGTGAGGAGACGAGTGTGTGAGGAGACGAGTGTGTGAGGAGACGAGTGTGTGGTGAAGGTGCGTGAGGAGACGAGTGTGTGAGGAGAGTGTGTGAGGAGACGAGTGTGTGGTGAAGGTGTGTGAGGAGACGAGTGTGTGAGGAGACGAGTGTGTGAGGAGAGTGTGTGAGGAGACGAGTGTGTGGTGAAGGTGCGTGAGGAGACGAGTGTGTGAGGAGACGAGTGTGTGAGGAGACGAGTGTGTGAGGAGACGAGTGTGTGGTGAAGGTGCGTGAGGAGACGAGTGTGTGAGGAGAGTGTGTGAGGAAAGTAGAGTTAGAGAGTTTAACACTATAGAGCAGGTCTTGGAGGTAAGCGGAGGAACCGGGTTGATGATCTGATCTCAGCTCAGTGTCAGTGTGGGGTTTCAGACACGGTGTGTGTTTCAGGTTCTGGAAGGAAAGCCCATTTTTGCGGATTGTTTTGGAAACCTCGTTCCTCTGACTAAAAGCGGACAGCACCACGTCTTCAGCTTCTATGCCTTCAAGGAGAACCGTCTTGCTCTCTTCATCAAGGTACACTTACATTATCACACAGTGAGACGTGGAATAAGACAGTCAGGAGTTGTCTGACATCATCGTCCAATCACAACTCTATACTAATAAACAGCTAATAAATATTTAGTGCTGATTGATTGATTGATTGATTGATTGATTGTTGATCAGATCCGTGACAGTGCGCAGGAGCCGTGTGGTCGACTTTCATTCACCAAAGAACCGAGAACTTACCGCAGCCTGAACCACAACGCCATCTGCAACCTGAACATCACACTTCCTGTTTACTCAAAGGTAACACACCAAACACACACACACACAAACACACACACACACACACACACCGTACCTGTGTGCTGTCTGCTAACTTCCACGCTGACTACAGTGTCCTGCTCATGATGTTTAAAGCTCTGAATGGTTTTTATCTCCAGTGAATCTCACTGCTCTCCTGAAGCAGTATAACCTGAACACTTCACCCAGCACACATATCATCACAGCTCTGCCATGGGAACGCGTTCATGACATCACTTCCAAACTCTGGAACTGTGCTCTAGAGGAAATCAGGAATACTCTAGAATCCTGATTTAGGTCAAGAGGGCGAGTCCAGCAGTAGCATGAGCTTGATGTTAAATACACAGGTATTGAGGCTGAGAGCACAGCGTTACTCAGACACGAGATTTGGATAAAGCTGCAGGACCCGAGTCCGAGTCTGAGTCAGTTTTTTTTACAGCAGATGATCGGAGGAGTCACTGAGGCGAGGCAGAGCTTCAGAATCAGATCTGTGACGTTTACATTGATCTCTGCAGCAGGAATATTAGTGTGTGTGTGTGTGTGTGTGTAGTTAGAGTGTGTGTTTTACATCCTCTGTTTTAGGACTCTGATTCAGACCAGGACGCAGATGAAGAGGTAAACATCACATCATACCTTCATTACATATCTATTCAATATAAAATGTGTATGAAGTCATATAGAAATGTTTTTTCCTTTACAGAGTGAGAAGACGCATGACAAATGTAAGCTTGTGTGATTTATATTTCTAAATAAATGAGTTCTTTATATTTTGTGAATGTTACAGAGTGTAAATATAAGTGATAATGGGATTAATTTTCAGACTGATGTTAAGTGTGTGTGTTTGAATGGATCCTCGACTAATGTGCTGTGGCTGACACACACTTCCCTCGTGTTGTATTTCTGTTTTGCTCAGAACTCCATACGACATGTAAAGACAAAACCGTTTTAAAATAAAGAGACGTGGCCTTGTTCCTATACCGAGTTAAACCGTGTCCACGTCCCCGTGTTTCCCCGGTAATAAAAATAAAACGGAATAAGCATGTTGCGTGTCTCGCGATCGACTCACCACGTCTGCACGCGAGACCTGTTTTAGATCGAAATGTTACGGAGTCTCGGACAGTCCGAGTCACTTCCAACTCACTTCTAGTATTTTCTCACTTCATGTAGGACAATAAGAAGAAATGGTTTACATTAGTGAGAACACACTAAGCTCCGCCCCTCGATCTACACCCATAAAGAGTGAAGGATTAAAGCAGGAAGTGATGTAGACGATTTCTATCCATTATCTATTATTACTCTATAGATCATATAAATACAGCGTATTGGCTGCGTGTCTATAGACTTCCATTACTGCAAAATTACTCACACACACTCGACACGTCTCGCACACACACGACACGTCTCGCACACACTCGGCACGTCTCGCACACACTCAGCACGTCTCGCACACACACGACACGTCTCGCACACACTCGACACGTCTCGCACACACACAACACGTCTCGCACACACTCAACACGTCTCGCACACACAACACGTCTCGCACACACAACACGTCTCGCACACACTCAGCACGTGTCACACACACTCAGCACGTCTCGCACACACTCAACACGTCTCGCACACACTCAGCACGTGTCGCACACACTCAGCACGTCTCGCACACACTCAACACGTCTCGCACACACAACACGTCTCGCACACACTCAGCACGTCTCGCACACACTCAGCACGTCTCGCACACACTCAACACGTCTCGCACACACTCAGCACGTCTCGCACACACTCAGCACGTCTCGCACACACTCAACACGTCTCACACACACAACACATCTCGCACACACTCAACACGTGTCACACACACTCAGCACGTCTCGCACACACAACACGTCTCGCACACACTCACCACGTCTCGCACACACTCGACACGTCTCGCACACACAACACGTCTCGCACACACTCAGCACGTCTCGCACACACTCAGCACGTCTCGCACACACTCAGCACGTCTCGCACACACTCAACACGTCTCACACACACAACACATCTCGCACACACTCAGCACGTCTCGCACACACAACACGTCTCGCACACACTCACCACGTCTCGCACACACTCGACACGTCTCGCACACACTCACCACGTCTCGCACACACTCACCACGTCTCACACACTCACCACGTCTCACACACTCACCACGTCTCGCACACACTCACCACGTATCGCACACACTCAACACGTCTCACACACACACAACACGTCTCACACATTCACCACGTCTCACACACACTCAACACGTCTCACACACACACAACACGTATCGCACACACTCAACACGTCTCACACACACACAACACGTCTCACACACTCAACACGTCTCACGCACACACAACACGTATCGCACACACTCAACACGTCTCACACACACACAACACGTCTCACACACTCACCACGTCTCACACACACTCAACACGTCTCACACACACTCAACACGTCTCACACACACTCACCACGTCTCACACACTCACCACGTCTCACACACACACAACACGTCTCACACACACACAACACGTCTCACACACTCACCACGTCTCGCACACACTCAACACGTCTCACACACACTCACCACGTCTCACACACACTCACCACGTCTCGCACACACTCACCACGTCTCGCACACACTCACCACGTCTCGCACACAAAACGTCTCGCACACACTCAACACATCTCACACACACTCAACACATCTCACACACAAAACGTCTCGCACACACTCAACACATCTCACACACTCAACACGTCTCACACACACTCAACACATCTCACACACACGCGACACGTCTCGCACACACTCAACACTTCTCACACTCAACACATCTCGCGCACACTCAACACATAAAGACTGAGCACGTCTCGCACACACTCAACACGTCTCGCACACACTCAACACGTCTCGCACACACTCAACACGTCTCACACACACTCAACACGTCTCACACACTCAACACGTCTCACACAACACTCAACACGTCCCACAGACACTGAACACATCTCGCACACACTCAACATGTGTTGCATACACTCAACACGTATCGCGGACACTCAACGTGTCTCACACACCTCACACAACACTCAACGCGTCTCACACATTCAACATGTCTCGCACACTCAACACATCTCACACACGTAACACGTCTCACACAACACTCAACACGTCTCGTGCACACTCAACACGTCTCACAGACTCAACACATCTCACACACACTCAACACATCTCACACACACTCAACACGTCTCACACACTCAACACGTCTCACACACTCAACATGTCTCACACACACTCAACACGTCTCACGCACCAAACACGTCTCACTCAACACGTCTCACACACTCAACACGTCTCTCACACACTCAATACGTCTCACACACACTCAACACGTCAAACACACTCAACACATAACAAAGACTGAAACACGTCACACACACTCAACACGTCTCAGCTGTTCATTTGGATTAAAGGGAAATTAAGGATGTTTTCTTTTTCATAAATCATTTATATCATGTGTAACTGCATGAACACTCATCTGTTGCTTTGCATGGAAATAACTTGACTTACACATGTAAAGTGTGTGTATATATATATACAGTGGCATGCAAAAGTTTGGGCACCCTGGTCAAAAAATTCTGTTACTGTAAATAGCTAAGCGAGTAAAAATGACACATTTCTTTAATATTTTAAGCAAGATTACTTTTTTTTATTTATTCAAGATCGAATCTTTTACAGTTTCAAAATGACAAAAAAGGAAAAGTGCCCAAAGCAATAGTTTGAGCACCCTGCATGGTCAATACTTAGTAACTCCCACTTTGGCAAGTATCACAGCTTGTAAACGTTTTTACTAACCAGCTAAGAGTCTTTCAATTCTTGTTTGGGGGATTTTCACCCAATCTTCCTTGCAAAAGGCTTCTAGAGATTCTTGCATGCTTTGCTCTTTTGAGGTCTATCCATAGATTTTTGATGATGTTTAGGTCAGGGGACTGTGAGGGCCATGCCAAAACCTTTGCCAAACCCACCTCTAGAGGTAGTCCATTGTGGATTTTGAGGTGTGTTTAAGATTATTTGTCCTCTTGTAGAAGCCATCCTCTTTTCATTTTCAGCTTTTTTATTTTTTACAGACAATGTAATGTTTCTTCCAGAATTTGCTGGTTGAATCCATTCTTCCCTCTACCGGTGAAATGTTCCCCGTGCCACTGGCTGCAGCACAAGCCCAAAGCATGATGGAACCACCCGCGTGCCGAACAGTTGGAGAGGTGTTCTCTTCATGAAATTCTGTGCCCTTGTTTGTCCAAACATACCTTTGCTCACTGTGGCCAGAAAGTTCTATTTTAGCATTATCAGTCAACAGGACTTTTAAAAAGGCATCAGGCTTGTTTAGATGCAAACTTCTTAAGCTGAATTTTGATGGTGAAGATGCAGGAAAGGTTTTCTTCTAATGACTCATCCATGAAGGTCATATATTTGTGTAGGTGTTGCTGCACAGTAGAACAATGCACCACCACTTCACAGTCTGTCTAGCAATCCTATGAGCAGTTCTCTCTGAAAGTTTTCTTGGTCTTCCAGACCTCAACTTGACCTCCACTGTCCCTGTTAACTGCCATTTCTTAATTACATTATGAACTGAGGAAACTGCTACATGAAAATGCTTTGCTATCTTCTTATAGCCTTCTCCTGCTTTGTGGTCACCAATTATTTTAATTTTCAAAGTGCTAGGCAGCTGCTTATAGAAACCCATGGCCACTAATTGTTGGGACAAGGTTTGACGACCCTGAAATTTGCATCACCTGGCCTTTCCTAATGATGATTGTGAACAAGCCGTAGCTCTAACGAGCGAATTAAGGTCTGAGACCTTGGTAAAAGTTATCTGAGAGCTCAAATCTCTTGGTGTGTCCAAACTTTAACATGGTGCTCATTTCCTTTTTTTACTGTAAAATTGTACAAAACAAAAACAATAGACTAACCATGCTTAAAATGTTGAAAAGAATCTTTCATCTCTTTAACTTTATGACTTTTAGAGATCAATTCATCTTCTACTCATTTAGCTATTCAGTGTAATAGAAATGTTGACCAAGGGTGCACAAACTTTTGCATACCACTATATATATATATATAATGTGTGTGTGTGTGTGTGTTTCCTCTACCTCATTTCTGTTTTTGCTCTATATATTTTTTTCTGATGATTCATTGTCTCACTCATAATCACAGTAACTCACTTAATTAGGATATTTAACTAAAATTACCAAAGCATCTGAAGAGATATAATCATACTCTTAATAATAATAATAATAATAATAGCAAGGGCTCCATGTTAAATCATTGAGTATTGAGTGTGTGTTTCTGTTCCTGAACAATCTTGAGATTGTCCGTTTCACTGCTTTGTTCATTGATGTTTTATTTTCAGGTTTCTGTAGTTCTTCTTCTTCTCTCTCTTTTGTGCGTGCGTGTATGAAAACTCGAATATGACATGTTTAAGCAAGTTATTTCCTGCAGATTGTGTTCCGGTACATTTTCTTTATTTCCCTTTTGCTTAGCTGCTAGCGATAAATCCCTCGGATCCATCGGTGTGATGTAATGATTTATTGAAATATTAATGGACTTTACCCCACGTCTGACTGTATTTCACCTGCGCTGACTAGTTATCCAATGTCTTTTGTCCTCTTCATTTCCCTTTTGTTCTGTAAATCTGTCTTACTCAAGATGAGGATGAAACTGAATCAACAGAATTCTCCACACTGCACACAAACATGGTTCACGATCCAGCAACGCTCGCCAGTCCTGATCTCCTCTCCGACGTCTCGGATATGAAGCAAGACCTTATTAAAATATCTGGCTTCCTGACCAGTGAGATTTCAGATCCATCTCTGGTGGATGGATTAAAATACTACGTAGATAATGAGGATGAAGAAGAGCCGTTCGAGATAGTCGAAAAGGTCAAAGGGGACTTGGAGAAGGTGGGAAAGATTTTAAGGGTTGGAAATTTTGGTAAAGAAACTGAAAAATCTAAGTGTAGTGTTAAAGAGGCGGAAGAAGAGAAAAGCCAGATAATCGAGCCTTTACTCAGAGAGGTCAGAATCACAAGAGCTACCGATTGCAGTTCTGCACCCCAAAAGGATGCGTCTGAAATGGTTTTACATCTTAGTACAGATTTGGAAAGCTATCTCCAGCATCTGCCTGTGACTGCTCGTCCTGTTCAAGAAGAGAATATCGTCGAAGAGACATTTACAGAAGTTGTGCTACCTCGGAAGCGTCATCCTCCACGAGTAAAAAAACCAGCAAGAAAGAAGCTTAAAGAGAGGGAGCTTGTAAGCTGTAGCTCTGAAGATGAGTTGGAGAGGATGAGCTCTGAGGAATCACTCGATGGAGACACACTTCTCGGAGCCTCTGAGCTTGGAGTGCCACCTGTGTCTCCTAAAGTTGTCGAGACTCCCATTGGGTCCATCAAAGACAGAGTCAAAGCACTTCAGAAAAAAGTGGAAGAGGAGGAGGAGGAGAGTGTCAAAGTCAGAGAGGTGAGACGAGTGACTGTTGACCAGAGCAAAGCTTTCCTGACCATGAGAGAAATGGAGGAAAATTATACTTCACCTCCTAAATCTCCAAAATCCCCTCGGTCTCAGACTGAGAGAATAGAGCACTCCATGTCTGTGAAGGAGCTGATGAAAGCATTTCAAACTGGACAGGACCCGTCAAAGAGCAAATCTGGACTTTTTGAACATAAAGCAATTACTAAGCTGGTGGAAACATCAGAAGTTTCTGAGGAAACTAAAAATGCTCAAATATCTGACCTACAAAGCTCAGAAATTAAACCATCAGCAGAAGAATTCAATTCTCAGAGCATTGTGGGAGAATCATCACAAATCATCCATGACCAATATCAACAAAATAAGATAGTGATTAGTGATGAAATTATACATGAGCAGGCACAAAGAACATCAGAGGATCCTAGTGTTAGCAAAACTAGTGTGGACATTTCACTCAGTAACAAAGACTCCTGGAGACCAAGCAGGCTGGACAGTGAGAACACAGTGATTGGTGTAAGAGAGGAACTATATACAGCAGCACCAAATGAACATAAAATTCAGCATCGTGAGCAAGGAGAAACTTCAAATGTGTCATCTGGGTGTGAGGAAGAGGGTAAGGAAGAGATATCATTTAATGAGGATAAAATCATACAAAATAATGAATACTCTAAGGAACTGTGTCAGGTGAAAATACAAGCTAAAGACTCAACAGTAACTTTGAAAGTGTGCCACCATGAGGAAGAACAGCATAGTCCTGATCTACTGCACTATAATAAACTAAGCACCAGCCATGAACGGAGAACATCGGAAGAATCACAGATTAGCCCAAACCGGAAACATTCTGAAGACTTCAGTGCTGTTATCAAGGAAGAACTCGAGGAGAGTCCAGAGTATCAGCTGTTTATCCAGGCAGCAGGTCCATCGCCAGTCAGCTACACATCATACAGCAAGACTCGTATTATAAAAGATGCTGATCAGATGCAGCACTCTGCTGTGGAGCACCATTCATACAAACCAAAGCCAGCAGTCAGATTTGCTCCTACAGTGGTCCAGAGTGAGAAATGTATTTCAGCTATAATTCACGATGAGGACATAAATGAAGCAGGTGAAGATTCAACTGACATTATGTTCAGGAGCAGGACCCCTAGAACAAGCTTAGGAGAGTATGAATCTTATGAAGAACTTAAACAAATTGCACAAACAAGTCCAGAAAAGCTAAAAGAAAGTGACCAAAAGGTTAAATCACCCACAGAGCCAGAAGACCAACTTGTGGAGAAGAGTGCAAAGCAATTAGCATACACAGAAAGTAGAAGTCCAACCAAAAGTGCAGTCCAAACTAGACTTGAAGAAACACAAGAGGCCGAAGAAAAAGACCAGCAAGATCATGAGACAAGGCAAGTGACATTTTATATGGAGATCAAAAGTCCAGTCCATACGGAGCTGGAGTTCATGCAAAAGTCACCCACAGATATCAAAAGCCAAGTCCAAACAGAGCAGGAAAACAGTTTTCAAGTTAAAAGAGACCAGTTGCGTCAGGATATGTGCAGTGATGAGGTTTCCTCTATAGAAACTGCTGAGTCTGAAGAATTTCAGAAAATTCAGCAAATGTCATCTAGACCACATGATCTGGAAGACCCACAGCCTGTAACAATAAGTGATCTTAAAATCAATTCACCCGAGATAGCGCCTGATAAAGAGGATATCTCTCCTCACAAGTCTCCGGATTCAGTGCAAGAATCATCAACGGAATTCAAAGGTCCAGTCCAAACAGAGCTCGAGGAAACACATCTACCTGAGACAGAGGAAGAATCCCAGCATGTGTATATAACTACAGTGGAAACAACGATTTTTACAGAAATCCAAACACAAATCCAGACAGAGGAGGAAATAGGCTTTACTGTTGAATCTGGTATTTCAGTTCAGAATCTGGATGACAGCTATGAGGCTCCTGTACCTGAGGAAACTAAACAAATCAAAGGTCTTTATGAGATTTCCTCTGAAGTTCAGGAAATTCAGGAAATGCCTTATTCCACATTCTCTACATCTAGCCCTGACATCCTTGATGACCTACAGTACATAACAAGTGATCCTGAAAGTGGCTGCAAATCAGACTCACTGGAGATGACACCTAGTAAGGAGGATTTTTCTACTCAAAAGTCTCCTGTGTCTGTGCAGGTTTCATCCAGAGAAATCAAATGTCCAGTCCAAACAGAGAGAACAGACTTACATGAGACAGAGGAAGATGATCAGCATGGGTATAAGACTACTGTGGAAAGGTTTTCACCTACAGATATCCAAACACAAATCCAGACAGAGGAGGAAATAAGTGTTAATGTGGGAGTAGATAGTCCAATTCAGGATCGGGATGACTATCATGTTTATGCACTTAAGGAAACTAAACAAACTAGAGATATTTATGAGATTTTCTCTGAGGAAACTGCAGGGTCTGAGGAATATAAGCAAATTCAGCAAAGGATGTGTAGTGCTGTTAACCTCTGTGACCTACAACCTGTAATGATAAGCAGTCCTGAAAGTGCCTACCAGGTAGACTCCCTGGAGTCTCCTGAGGATCTCTCATTTCACAAGTCTACGGACTCAGTGCAAGTATCATCAATAGAAATCAAAGATCCAGTCCAAACAGAGCTCGAGGAAACACATCTACCTGAGACAGTGGAAGAATCCCAGCATGTGTATATAACTACAGTGGAAACAACGATTTTTACAGAAATCCAAACACAAATCCAGACAGAGGAGGAAATAAGTGTTAATGTGGGAGTAGATAGTCCAATTCAGGATCTGGATGACACCTATCAAGTTTATGCACTTAAGGAAACTGAACAAACTAGAGATATTTATAATATTTCCTCTGAAAAAACTGCAGAGTCTGAAGAATTTCAGGAAATTCAGCAGAGGTTGTGTAGTGCTGTTAACCTTTGTGATCTACAGCTTGTAACAATGAGTGGCCCTGTTAGCGTCTGCCAGGTAGACTCCCAGGAGACTACATCTGGTAAAGAGGATCTCTCTTCTCCTGACTCAGTGCAAGTATCATTAACAGAAATCAAAAGTCCAGTTCAAATAGAGCTTGAGGAAACACATTTACATGAGACAGAGGTGGAGGACGATCATGAGTTTATGACTATAGTGGAAAAGTTTTCACCTTCAAAAAGTCCAGACCAAACGGAGCAGGAAATAAATGTTGAGGTTGAAGATGATCGTTTGGTTCAAGATCTGTGCGACAGCTACAACGTTTCTCCAGTTAAAGAAACTAAACAAATGAAAGGAATTGTTGATGTAGAAACTGTAGAAACCGCCAAGTCTGAAAGATTTCATGAAAGTCAGCAAACATTGTCCAGACCAGACAATTTAGAAGACCTACAGCCTATAACGATGAGTGACCCTAAAAGTGTATGCCAAGGAGACTCATTGGAGACTACGCCTTGTAAAGAGGATTTGTCTTCTAATAAGTCGCCTGACTCCATCGAGCCAAGTCCCACCAAGGACTTTCCATGTCCAGACTCTTTAGAGACAAGTCCCACAGGCCAGAGACCAGACTCCAAATGCCCAGAACTATTATATCAAACCAGCAATAACTCGCAAAACAGTCCGTTTGCAGTCAGCCTGACAGAAAACATAGAGCTGGAAATGAGTAATGAAATGATAATCCAAAGTGAACCCGAGATTCCAGGCTCACAGTGCCTTTCAACTCCCTTAAAACCACTTTCATCTCCACTGGATGAAGAAAACCTACAAAGTAATGGTCTGGTACAAAGACAGGCCACACCAAATGAAGAAATTCAAGAAATTGGAACATTTGATGAAATGAAGGCTCCTGAAATGGAGAAGTTTGATTCAGCCAGTTCTGTAGAGCTTATGGTGGATGATGTGATGATGATGACAGAAGGACTGTTTATCCAAAACGAGGATAATGGATCGTTATATTCTGAAATTCCTGATACACAGGAGCCATCGGTGCCTTTACAGCCATCTCTAGAGGGAACTGACGAGGAAGCGCAGGAGATCAGTGAAGTGAAAAAGCAGTTCACTCCTGAGGAAAATATGTTCAAGATGGCAGCAAAAATCCGGGTCTTTGATGAAATTGAAAAGGAAACCAAAACAAGAAAGGTTAGATTTGATTTCATCAGTTCATCCCAGGATAGAGATGATGAGCTGCAGGAAAAGGAAGAAGAGCTTCAGTCCTGTGATGAAAGTCCACTAGATTATGAAGAAGAAGACACAAAGCAGAAGTGTGGACCTGAGTCCAGTATTGTGTCGTCTTCATATCAACAGTCAGAGCAGTGCGATGACACACCACTAACTGAACTACCACAAGAGGAACCTGAACAAGCCCTGAGTGAAAGTCAGGTATCAGAGTGTACTTACAGCCATGAATATGGAGCTTCAGAGATTGGTGAGATGGATATTGAGGTGTTACCTATGCAAATTCACATTGATAAAAAGGAGCTGAGCCATGAAGACTTTTCTCCTGAGTGCCTTATTAAAGAAGACAAAGCTGACACAATGGCAGCTTTGGCTGAGGATTCTGCTGCAATGTTAGTGGTCAACAAAACTGATAGCAACTCTGATATTGAGTGTCACACCATCATTGAGACTGAAACTGTAGAAATGCCTCAGTCTTTTATCGACACTGTGTGTTCTGTAAATGATGGAAGAGCTAAGGAAGAACATCAGCCACACTCATATGGTTATGAAGAGGATCATGGAGGGAAATCACAAAGAATTTCAGAACTGATTCAGGGAGATTTAGTTCCCTGGAGTGTAGAAGTGGAGGATGATGAAAGCTCACAGGTTGAGGCTGAAGAGCAGAAAATTCATTCCCAGAACTTGGACACTCAGTCTCAGGAGTCTACACCTGAAATGCCTCCTGCTCGGACTCCTACAGAAAATGGGCAGCCGAACCCTTTCTTGTTCCAGGAAGGGAAACTCTTTGAAATGACAAGAGGTGGCGCTATTGATATGAGCAGAAGGAGCATGGAGGAAGAGCAGGATGCATTTGTCTTTTTCCCCATAAGTGAGGACCCTTCTGAGGACAGTCCCTGTGAGCAAGTCAGGGAAAGTGCAATGGAATTTAGCACCTCACTGGAAATTTCATTAGATTCAAAAAGTGAAGATTCACCACAGCATGTTTCTGGTCCTTCTGATGAGCCCAGAGATTCAGAAAGTCACAGTGACTCAGAAAGCCCAAACGAGAAAGATCTGGGATTTGATTCATCAATAACAGATATTGATACTGCCACGTCTACAGTGACCAGATCCATCTACTCTGAGCAGGATATGGAGTCATCTGATTCATCAGCAGAAGATGATCAGCACTCGGTAATTGAAATACCTACACCTACTCAAGATGATCTTCCGCTCCCTAGTGGAGAGGCATTGCAGATATCATCACACTGGTCTCTCAGCTCACTCAAAGATCCTGCTGCAGAACCTGAGAGCAGGAAACCAAAATCAAAGATTCCAGTGAAAACAACCAGCTTTGACCATGATTTGTGGAAAGGTGACTCTACTGAGCAAAAACGAAGGCCCAAATCAGAGGCGGATATCAGCATCTCAGACTTTATCAGTGGTGTTCATTCTTCATCAGTGAAACCAAAGACTCCTGTATCCAAAATACCTGTGTCTGTAGAACAAATATCATCAGATGCACTTTATTCAAGTCAATTCCAACACACTCATGAAGGTGGAGGTGCAGAAAAGTCTCCAGATGAAAAGGACAGTCCCCGAACTGTCCTTGATGGAGACAGCAGGTCAACGCCGTTCCGAACCCCCTCTGTAGGAGAGGACATTTTTGAAACCAGACCAAACTGGGAGGATTGTGTAGAGACGCAGATGCAACGACTCTCAGACAGCAGTAGTCCAGATCAGAGTAAAGGTACCTACATGGTTTATGGCCCCTTCTTCCCTACCCTCAAAAATGAACCCTTAGTTCCTGCCCTCATTTTCTGTTTGTACCTGTCCTGTCCTGTCCTGTCCTGTCCTGTCCTGTCCTGTGGTGTTTGTATCATCCCTTGTGCCTTATGTCTGTTTGTGGAGAGATGTGTGTGCTGTATCTTGTCTGTTTTCAGTCTTTTTTATACACATATTCATATAAATGTTCAAATCTCAAGATTGAATTATTTAAGGGTACTTAAACCGAGCATTTTATACATTTCTGGGTTTTTTACATTGTAATAATTTCCATCACTTTAGCATGGCTTTCTATCGTTTGAATGTTTTAGTTTTTTTAGTGTTTCACTCATTTGTCACTTTTTTAATCAAGTTTTACTCAATAATGAGGTTTTTTAAAATAAAATGTATTTATTATACATTAGACTGTTATATAAACTGTTATGTCACTCCCTTTTATTTTAATTATAATCATGTATCTGATAATATAAATGTTCATGCATGATGTTCACAGTGGACTGGAACGATGATGCCGATCGTAAAGAGGAAATTTTGTCCATCATTGCTGATCTTCTCGGGTTCAGCTGGACAGGTGAGTTATGATCTCAAGTTAGCGGTGACATCGTGAAGTATGAAAATTTGTCAAAGATAAACGTCCTCCTGACCAGTCCATCAGATATGTTTGCTGTCAGATGTTTGTGTCTCTAATTCTTACCTCCAAACTTTTCTACTTTTATGTGCTATTGAATTTCCTCTGCTTTTTTCTATTCCTTTATCTGTGGTGTCTGATCTGTTTTTATAAACTTAGTTCATCAGTAATGTTCTGAAAGTCAAACTGTGGCCACACTATCGTTTATAGAGTTAGCTAAAGAGCTGGAGTTCAATGAAAATGAAGTTCAGCAGGTTCGTGCAGAGAACCCGAACTCACTGCAGGAACAGAGTACCGCTCTTCTACAGCGCTGGACTGAGCGCGAGGGCAAACACGCCACTGGTCAGTTCTTTATCTGATAGTCTTAATAACACTCCTGTAGTGTACACTACTAATGCTGTGTGTGTGTGTGCGTTCAGAGGACTGTCTGATAAAGAAACTGACTAAAATAAACCGCATGGACATCGTCCACCTCATCAAGACTCAGCTCAACAAATCAGTGCAGGAACAAACGTCCAGAACATACGCCGAGATCGAGAGGACACTGGACCACAGTGAAGGTTCAGTACAACACGCACACACACACACACACACACACACACACACACACAGAACGGTAGTAGTAGCGTATATCAGGATCAGGCACTCTCTCTCATATTGGTTATGGAGCTTTCTCTGTATCTGTATAAACACTACAATAAACACCACAAACACAAGGGTGTGTGCATGCGTGTGTGTTTGTGCATGTGTGCAGCTCTGTCCTCAGTACAGGAGGTCAGTCCCCGGATGGTGACGAGAGTGGACGTTTCCCAGAAGCCTCCAGCTGCAGTGTCAGAGGAGGACCTATCGGTGGCCTCGCTGCTAGACATTCCTTCCTGGGCGGAGCCTGTAGGCCACGCCCACTCCGAGAGTATCCATGGAGACATGCTAGAGGAGCTAGAGGTCACACAGTGAGTACCTTTTATCTGAAAATCTTCTTCTACTTCTTTTTCCTCTTCTTTTTCTATTTCTTCTTCTTCTTCCTCTTCTTCTTCTTCTTCTTATTATTATTAGTAGTAGTAGTAGTATCACGGCATGATGATCACATGCTTCACCTAACTCTCACTAATCACCTGACTGTTACACTTGTATGAGTGTAGTTAGCTTTAGCATGCTGCTGGTGTGTATTACAGAGATGCGTGGGCGTGTCAGGGGGCTGAAACAGACTCGACACACGTGTCTCCACAAGCACCAGTAAGTTTCTGTGTTAATGTGTTCAGTTTCAGTGTGTTCAAATTGCTCTGTTCTCTCATTGAGTAATGACATATCAGCACTATAATATCCTGATCATGTGAAGCACAGGTATCATTAACGCTACACTGCACCTCTTATAGCTAATTTCATTCCATCTTTAGTTTAACTTTAATTTTGTTCTTTATAATGTGGAGTGTTTTGTTGCACATTTGTTTAAACATTCATTGTTTCATGTGTAAATTTTATACGGATTTTGAATGTCTTCTAAGGTGTGTTTAGCGGGCTGGACCGAGGCGTGTGTTTAGCGGGCTGGACCGAGGCGTGTGTTTAGCGGGCGGGACCGAGGCGTGTGTTTAGCGGGCAGGACCGAGGCGTGTGCTTAGCGGGCAGGACCGACACGTGTGTCTAGCGGGCTGGACCGACACGTGTGTTTAGCAGGCAGGACCGAGGTGTGTGCTTATCGGGCAGGACCGACATGTGTGTCTAGCGGGCTGGACCGAGACGTGTGTTTAGTGGGCGGGACCGAGGCGTGTGTTTAGCGGGCTGGACCGAGGCGTGTGTTTAGCGGGCGGGACCGTGACGTGTGTTTAGCGGGCTGGACCGAGGCGTGTGTTTAGCGGGCGGGACCGAGGCGTGTGTTTAGCGGGCGGGACCGAGGCGTGTGTTTAGCGGGCGGGATCGAGACGTGTGTTTAGCGGGCGGGACCGAGGCGTGTGTTTAGCGGGCGGGACCGAGACGTGTGTTTAGCGGGCGGGATCGAGACGTGTGTTTAGCGGGCGGGACCGAGGCGTGTGTTTAGCGGGCGGGACCGAGACGTGTGTTTAGCGGGCGGGACCGAGACGTGTGTTTAGCGGGCGGGATCGAGGCGTGTGTTTAGCGGGCGGGACCGAGACGTGTGTTTAGCGGGCGGGACCGAGACGTGTGTTTAGCGGGCGGGACCGAGGCGTGTGTTTAGCGGACGGGACCGTGACGTGTGTTTAGCGGGCTGGACCGAGGCGTGTGTTTAGCGGGCGGGACCGAGACGTGTGTTTAGCGGGCTGGACCGAGGCGTGTGTTTAGCGGGCGGGACCGAGACGTGTGTTTAGCGGGCGGGACCGAGGCGTGTGTTTAGCGGGCGGGACCGAGGCGTGTGTTTAGCGGGCTGGACCGAGGCGTGTGTTTAGCGGGCGGGACCGAGGCGTGTGTTTAGCGGGCTGGACCGAGGTGTGTGTTTAGCGGGCGGGACCGAGGCGTGTGTTTAGCGGGCGGGACCGAGACGTGTGTTTAGTGGGCGGGACCGAGGCGTGTGTTTAGCGGGCGGGACCGAGACGTGTGTTTAGTGGGCGGGACCGAGGCGTGTGTTTAGCGGGCGGGACCGAGGCGTGTGTTTAGCGGGCGGGACCGAGACGTGTGTTTAGCGGGCGGGACCGAGGCGTGTGTTTAGCGGATGGGACCGTGACGTGTGTTTAGCGGGCTGGACCGAGGCGTGTGTTTAGCGGGCGGGACTGAGACGTGTGTTTAGTGGGCGGGACCGAGGCGTGTGTTTAGCGGGCGGGACCGAGGCGTGTGTTTAGCGGGCTGGACCGAGGCGTGTGTTTAGCGGGCGGGACCGAGGCGTGTGTTTAGCGGGCGGGACCGAGGCGTGTGTTTAGCGGGCGGGACCGAGACGTGTGTTTAGCGGGCGGGACCGAGGCGTGTGTTTAGCGGGCGGGACCGAGGCGTGTGTTTAGCGGGCGGGACCGAGGCGTGTGTTTAGCGGGCGGGACCGAGGCGTGTGTTTAGCGGGCGGGACCGTGACGTGTGTTTAGCGGGCTGGACCGAGGCGTGTGTTTAGCGGGCGGGACCGAGACGTGTGTTTAGCGGGCGGGACCGAGACGTGTGTTTAGCGGGCGGGACCGAGACGTGTGTTTAGCGGGCGGGACCGAGGCGTGTGTTTAGCGGATGGGACCGTGACGTGTGTTTAGCGGGCTGGACCGAGGCGTGTGTTTAGCGGGCGGGACCGAGACGTGTGTTTAGCGGGCTGGACCGAGGCGTGTGTTTAGCGGGCGGGACCGAGACGTGTGTTTAGTGGGCGGGACCGAGGCGTGTGTTTAGCGGGCGGGACCGAGGCGTGTGTTTAGCGGGCTGGACCGAGGCGTGTGTTTAGCGGGCGGGACCGAGGCGTGTGTTTAGCGGGCTGGACCGAGGTGTGTGTTTAGCGGGCGGGACCGAGGTGTGTGTTTAGCGGGCGGGACCGAGACGTGTGTTTAGCGGGCGGGACCGAGGCGTGTGTTTAGCGGGCGGGACCGAGACGTGTGTTTAGTGGGCGGGACCGAGGCGTGTGTTTAGCGGGCGGGACCGAGGCGTGTGTTTAGCGGACGGGACCGAGGCGTGTGTTTAGCGGGTGGGACCGAGACGTGTGTTTAGTGGGCGGGACCGAGGCGTGTATTTAGCGGGCGGGACTGAGGCGTGTATTTAGCGGGCGGGACCGAGACGTGTGTTTAGCGGACGGGACCGAGGCGTGTGTTTAGTGGGCGGGACTGAGACATGGTGTCCTTCTGAGACTGTGCTTCACTTTCACTTTTACTTGTGACGTTTTGCAGAAAAGTTACAGTAAACACCGGTGTGTGAATTTATGAGTTGTCCAGTGTTTATATCTACAGTGACCTCCAACTGACGTCTGATCTCCACTTCCATCATTTGATTTATTATAAACCTTTTTCTATTGCATTTCATCATCCAGCTCTCAGCTGCAGGTCGGGATGCAGATCAGGCTCTGAGCGAACCTGAAGATCACAATGTCCTGAGTCTCTCACCTGCAGCAGAAGCTCCAAAGCCATACTTCTTCAACTTCAGTCAGTCCTCCATTGACAGGGTTTCATGTGAGGTTTCAACAGATAGGCACCTAAACCAAGATGAGGTTTTGACATACATGTCACAAGGACATGCTGCGGACCATCTGAGATCTCCACCTGATGATCTTTCTCCTGTGTATGAGAAAAGTGACATGGAAGAAAGTGAGAAGTCCTCCTCCGAGTTTCTACAGTCTCGTCTCTCTGGCTCTGAGGCTTACAACATTCTCCAGCTCATTGAGAGTGATCAGGGACCTGGAGAGGAACCTACTCCTTCAGAGGACCAAATGATGAAGAGATCTGCTCCAGAGGACAGGACGCCATCTGAGTCTGATTACGTTTTTGTAAATCCTGAATCTGTTCGGCTCTCGGCTAAAGAACATGCTGAGTTTGATTCAGCATGTCATTACAAAGGTTACATGGAGAAACAGGAACCATCAAAAGGTTGTAATGAAGTGTCTCAGATACCTGAAGCAGAGACGGAAGCTGTTAGTCCAGAGAAATCTTCACAGATGATTATACCAAGTGTCCAGGATGCTGCAATTCCTGAAGAATCTCTAGGACAGAGAAATCTTTCAAAGGAGCTGCATGACGATCAAAATTTCTCTCAACAAGAACAAAAACATGACATTCAAGAACCTCACAATATCTACACTGAAGATGCTGAAATGCAGTGTGAGCTCCAGCTTGAAGACAAGATCACATCAGACTGTACAATTCTGAAAGAGAGCATTCTTCAGCAAGATGTTTCACCATTTTCTCACTCAGAGGTTTCTCCACAAACACCAGACACAGTCAGAGCCACACAACACTTTGAGTTTGGGGAAGTTCTTTGGGCACCAGAGAGAACCTCTGATCAGGAGTCATATCAGCTTCTCACCAAGGTTCCTGAGATGGTAACGTCTCAAAGCTCAGACTGTCCACAATCAGAATCTTTTATGTCTCATTCACCATCTCACTTTTCAGAGGAGGCTTCATTCCGCCGCAGTGTCTTTGAATCTGGCCAATCTACTGTACGCTCCTTAAGTACAGATGAAGCTCTGGCATTACTTCAAAAACTTGTTCCTACAGAAAATCTGCTGACTGGTGAAGGCGTCTTCTTGGAGATCACTGAGTCAAGAAGATCTGAAAGTGATGATGAAACACCCACAAAAACACTTTCCAAAGCTGAGGAGCCTGAAATCATGAAAATGCATAAAGAACATGCTCAGGATCTCCAGAGTGCCCTCCACTTGCCTGAAGAGCAAGAGATGGTCTTGACAAACTCAAATTACTCAGAACTGGAACTAGAACAAAATGTAGTCTGGGCAACATGTGTTAGCTTAAAGCCACAAGAACACGGTGCTAAAAGTCTGAGCACATCTGAGACCGGTGAAGAGGAGAACCAGGATTCTATCCAAGACTGCATGGAAGCACCAGTCATCCAGGAAGCTTTAGAAGAGTCAGAGGGAAAACATGAGCCACCAAGACTGAAGAAGAGTTTTCAATCTTATATTTGTTCTTCTGAAGAAGCTCCTCCTCATGGGGATGTTATGGATGATGATGATGATGATGATGATGATGATGAGCTGAGGAGGGTAAGATCAGAGCATGGTCCTTCTCTCCATTTTTATCTCCAGCTTCACTTTTTTCTCCTCCTAGTTCCTGGAACGAGGAAGACATTTTAGTTTCTGTAGTTAGATGAATCAGCAGGATTTCTAACATCATGACGTCTGCACTTGTTTTTGTTTGCTGTATAAAATTAACTAGAGAAGAGTTTCTGGAACCTGTGTGGTGTAAAATATCTCCAGATGGACTGATGGCTCCTGCACTGATGGTTGATGATGATTGTCTTATTTGCATGAATGTTCTGTGTGATGCTACTGCATGTTCTCCTGAGAGCTGAGGTTCTGCTTTACTCCTGTTCTTCAGTCACATCCATCTAGTTCAACATTCTTCCAAAAATCCATTTCCATTTCAAGTGCAGAAACAGGAAGTGACATGACGGCATGTAGAAAGCAGTCTTTTATTTTGATTTGTTCTTTATTTTAATGTGTTTTCATTGGATAAGGTTCTGGATAAGGTGCGTTTTGATTGGTTATTGTCTTAACATTTTCTTTGGATAATGTTTTTACTTTGACTGGATATTGTTTTTTATTTTAATTGAGTAATGTTTATTTTAATTTGTTGATGTTCTTTACTGTGATTGGCTTATGCTTATTTTGATTAGGTAATATTCTCTACTCAGTGCTGATAGTTGGGAGAAGTCTGGGCATGGTTGGAGTTTGAGGAGGATCTCAGGGTGATGATGAAAATGGGTTTTGATCAGACTGGAGGTGACTGAACAGCGGTGTTTCATTTCTGTTTCTGATCCTGAAGTGTTTGCTGTGGGCTGTTTCATTTCCTTATTGCTGTTTGATGATGATGAAGATGATGATGATGATGATGATGAGCTTTTCGTGAACCTGCTGCTTTGTGAAGAATCTGTTTGTAATCACTTGGTGGAAGTTGGTCTTTGTGCTGATTTGGGATCGCTTTTTTTTCTTTACTTGGTTTAAAAAGTTGTAAAGAGATGATGTCTACCCGGGCAGCAGTTTTTTCTTTATTTACTTCTTCACTCCAAACCCTACCCCTCTGTGTGTGTGTGTGTGTGTGTGTGTGTGTGTGTGTGTGAGTTATTCAGGTCTGCCCCCTGGTGGACGTCTTCATTACAGCAGTGTCTCTGTGTGTTCCTGATTTCTGTGTTTCTTAACAGGCCGATGGAGAAGCTGATGTTCCTCCACAGACTGAGACTGAGGAACTGTACATGGAGGAACGGGGAACGCTGCACACTACACAGGTACCTTCTCAATCTATTAAACACTTAACTACTACCCCTAAATCTACGGTGTGTTGCATAAGTATCCCCACCACCCTTTAAATTGTGTAGTATTATCATCTAGAGATGAAATTGACTACATCAGGATTTTATGTCATGAATCTACACAAACAAATCCTATAATATTGAAGTCAGTGGAAAAAACAATGTAGTTATCAAAATTAATTTACAAATGAATAAAATCCCCTAATTTATTTCTGCTCCACGCAACCCGAACGCTCCATACAGCTGGATGTTCAGCACAAATGGAACTTCATGGAAGAGTGATGATCTTTATGAAATACTGGAAACTTCTCATATCTGATGCCTTTTTGTCCTCAACACAAAGTGCTATGTTTAGCAGAAACCCAACACTGCTTATCACCCTGAGAACACCATCCCCCTTGTGAACCATGGTAGTGGTGGAATCATGTGGAGTGTTACTATTGGGCTCGTGGTTGCTTAAATCACTCCCCCTAACTCTGCAACACTCCCCTAACCCCTTACCGATCTGTGCAGGTGTGTTTGTGTGTGCAGTGGTGATGTGTGTTACCTGTGCAGGTGTGTGCAGTGGTGATGTGTTTTACCTGTGCAGGCGTGTGCAGTGGTGATGTGTGTTACCTGTGCAGGCGTGTGCAGTGGTGATGTGTTTTACCTGTGCAGGCGTGTGCAGTGGTGATGTGTGTTACCTGTGCAGGCGTGTGCAGTGGTGGTGTGTTTTACCTGTGCAGGCGTGTGCAGTGGTGATGTGTGTTACCTGTGCAGGCGTGTGCAGTGGTGATGTGTGTTACCTGTGCAGGCGTGTGCAGTGGTGATGTGTTTTACCTGTGCAGGCGTGTGCAGTGGTGGTGTGTTTTACCTGTGCAGGCGTGTGCAGTGGTGATGTGTTTTACCTGTGCAGGCGTGTGCAGTGGTGATGTGTTTTACCTGTGCAGGCGTGTGCAGTGGTGATGTGTTTTACCTGTGCAGGCGTGTGCAGTGGTGATGTGTTTTACCTGTGCAGGCGTGTGCAGTGGTGGTGTGTTTTACCTGTGCAGGCGTGTGCAGTGGTGATGTGTGTTACCTGTGCAGGCGTGTGCAGTGGTGATGTGTGTTACCTGTGCAGGCGTGTGCAGTGGTGATGTGTTTTACCTGTGCAGGCGTGTGCAGTGGTGATGTGTGTTACCTGTGCAGGTGTGTGCAGTGGTGATGTGTTTTACCTGTGCAGGCGTGTGCAGTGGTGATGTGTGTTACCTGTGCAGGCGTGTGCAGTGGTGATGTGTGTTACCTGTGCAGGCGTGTGCAGTGGTGATGTGTTTTACCTGTGCAGGCGTGTGCAGTGGTGATGTGTGTTACCTGTGCAGGCGTGTGCAGTGGTGATGTGTTTTACCTGTGCAGGCGTGTGCAGTGGTGATGTGTGTTACCTGTGCAGGCGTGTGCAGTGGTGATGTGTTTTACCTGTGCAGGCGTGTGCAGTGGTGATGTGTGTTACCTGTGCAGGCGTGTGCAGTGGTGATGTGTGTTACCTGTGCAGGCGTGTGCAGTGGTGATGTGTTTTACCTGTGCAGGCGTGTGCAGTGGTGATGTGTGTTACCTGTGCAGGCGTGTGCAGTGGTGATGTGTTTTACCTGTGCAGGCGTGTGCAGTGGTGATGTGTGTTACCTGTGCAGGTGAGGCAGCGGGCAGTGGTCAGACGGTGTGCATCGGCTGAGGACAGAACAGAAGGCCGTGCACACTCGAGAGCAGTGAAGAGAACAGTGGTGAAGAGTGATGGGGATGAGACAGAGGTACATGGGATTGTTTACATTGTCTTCATTCTGATTGAATAACGTTCTTTATTCTGATTGGATAACACTCTTTTTCTGATTGGCTAACTTATCCAGGTGATGTTTAACGTGCAGTGCGAAGCTGCTGTGACGGTTAGTGAGACTGGAAAACATTTAGAAAAAAATCACCTGGACACACACCTGACCACCACCTGTGATGACATCACACAGGTGAGCTGTCAATGTAATCTCTTTTACCATTAACTTTAGCATCATGCTCACCCTGTTTCTCTCTTTCCCAGGGCGAAGATGAAGAACACGAGTTCTCTGAAGTGCACTTCACTGAAGGGTGCAGGATGGAGGAAGCAGACGTATAGGACAAGAATATGATCTCTAATATCACCATGACGATGACTTTCAGCATCACGTTGCTTCATTTAGAGGATTAATGATGAACCTTTCCTCTCTTTTTTCCTCTCCTATCTCTGCACTAAGAATGCTCAAGCAATCCCAGAATGCACCTCTCTCTCTCTCTCCTTACTTCCTGTTTTACAGGTCTTCCTGATTTGATGTCGTTTGTTTACATCCTCTTCGTCCACCATGTTCATAATTTTTTTTTGTTGTGAGCAGACTCTGTGGTTATTTATTCATTTATTTATTTATTTATTCATTCATTCATTCATCAGAATTTTATTGGGGTGGAGTTTAAAAAAAAAAATTAGTCCAAGTTAAAGACCTGACAGCGGTGCTCCTTGATGATGTCATCGTTATAGGAGGAACCGAACAAGCAACACTCAGAAAAAAGGAACTAAACTCTTTGCTCACTAGCTCTTTATGATTAGCTACTCTAATGACAGCCTCTTGCTGTAATGCTAGCAAGTTAGCATATTTATTACCTCATGGCGATATTAACTAGCTAGCTTTGGGATAAACATTACTGGTTTGCTTATTGAAGCACACCCGAGCTAGCTTTAGTAAACAGTTAGCCAGGGTTTTATTGAGGAAATTAGCTTGAATAGTATGATGCTAACCATGACGTTGTGATACAACATCCTCACTGAGAAACTTTCAGGATGTTTGTCACTCGTTTATTGTCACGGTAAATATCTTTCTATTACATTTGCATCATAACAATGCTGTGTGCTGTTATTTATGTAGCTAATTGTGTTCCTGTGTCTCACTTCAGTGACCTCATCATGATAATCTGTATATAATAGCCACATTAACCACTGCAAGTGAAATTAACATTAGCATGATTAGCACCAGTCATCTAATAATAGCTTATTATATCCATGGTATTTAAACTCACCTGTCTTTCTGTCTGCTGTTCCTGTCTCACTCTATCTGTGTTTGTCATGGTCTTTTATCATTGCTTGTTGTGTACTTCACACACTGTTTTAATACTGTTTAAGACACGCCTTTGTCCACTTTCCCTTCACTACTCGGAAGTGTATATCACTAGCCAACATGCTAACTGCTAATAAAAAGCTGCCATTTTGAAAAATTAAACTGAGACTGCAGGAAAGAATTCTGAGTAAGATGTGTTGAAGTCTACTAGGGGAAGTGGTCTAGGGGAAGTGGAATTGGAGATGTGGTCTAGGGGAAGTGGACTAGGGTAAATGGTCTAGGGGAAGTGGAACTGGAGAGGTGAACTAGGGTAAGTGGTCTAGGGGAAGTGGAACTGGAGAGCTGAACTAGGGTAAGTGGTCTAGGGGAAGTGGTCTAGAGGAAGTGGACTAGGGGAAGTGGTCTAGAGGAAGTGTGACAGTATTGTAACAGGACATAGTTTGTTTTAAAAATGTAGCATATATTAAACTGTGTTCATGATCACTTATTTATTTGTTCCCTTAATCCTGAAGCAAGATCGATCAGAGTGTGTGTGTGTGTGTGTGTGTGTGTGTGTGTAACTTTAACCTGCTGCGGTGTTTCACTGTGATTCTCATTAACACCTGATTATTAGAATTCTAATATAAATTCTATAGACAGCATGTTCTAGTTTATTATAGAGCATTAACCACTGTACAATGTGTGTGTGTGTGTGTGTGTGTGTGTATGCGAGTGTGTGTGTGGAGCTGAAATTAAAACGTTTATCAACGCATTCATCTGATTTCTGTTTCTTCAAAAACATGGAGACAAAATTCAACAGATAAAGAGTCAGACAGACAGGTTTTCCGCTCAGACAGTCAGACAGACAGGTTTTCCCCTCACAGACAGTCAGAC
Organism: Ictalurus furcatus; assembly: GCF_023375685.1. NCBI lineage: Eukaryota > Metazoa > Chordata > Actinopteri > Siluriformes > Ictaluridae > Ictalurus > Ictalurus furcatus. The sequence goes on from NC_071283.1 coordinate 89,081, forward strand.
AGACAGGTTTTCCCCTCACAGACAATCAGACAGACAGGTTTTCCCCTCACAGACAGACAGGTTTTCCGCTCACAGTCAGACAGACAGCTTTTCCGCTCACAGACAGACAGGTTTTCTACTCACAGACAGTCAGACAGACAGCTTTTCCACTCACAGTCAGACAGACAGCTTTTCCCCTCACAGACAGACAGGTTTTCTACTCACAGACAGACAGGTTTTCTACTCACAGACAGAGGTGAATTGATTCACATCAGAACTTTATTATTGTAGTTTTATTTGAATGTTAAATTGCTAAACGTTGTCATGGTGATAAATTAACCTTTCCGCACCTATGGTGCAGTTTCAGCAGAGCAATTAATAACAACAACAACAATAATAATAATAATCATAATAACAATAATAATAATAAAGTGATGAATGGCATAGTCGAGCAGTGATGAGGTTTCTCCTCGAGGAAGACCGTTCGGTTAAGACATCACTGATAACATCATCACCTAAACAATTAAACCCGGGCCATGTGCCAGTATCCCACAATAACCAATCAGCTCTAATCACGCTTTATATCGTTATAGTAAACACAACATGTACACAGTGATGTCATTAACACCCTTGAATAAATAAATAAATATATTAATAAAGAAATAAGTCAATAAATACCTACAATGCACTGCAGGAAGTACATGAGGAAAAGGAAGCTGTTAATAATACAAATAAAAGATCTTTATAGGAATAAATAAACATGAGGAGAAATGTACATTAATGTAACTACAGCCATGAGCAGCAATCACTGGGGTCCAAGCACTGATCCACAGATAGACCCCAGTTTGTCATTTCTGTCTTTTGGATGATTTAATTTTTTTTTAAATCAGAGATGGCTACAGAGCCATGACTCCAATTTCACTGCCATGTACATACAGTTCAGCCAATCAAATTTCTTTTCATTGTTTTAGCCTACATGATCTGTAGAAGTTATAAACCAAATACTGTGTAGATAACAATAACTCACAATTAAAGTGGGTGGAGCCAAATGGTCAAAATCCTGCTCTATAGCACCACCATCAAGGTGAAGTGGATCGGATTGGACACGTCACCGTCCTGCTACATTTCTACACTTTACAGTTTTACTCCTCACTGTGCTTCAACACGTAAAAAGAAAAATACTACAATACTATTGCTAAGAACAAGACTAACAACAACAACAACACTAACAACAACAACAACAACAACAACAATAAGAAGAAGAAGAAGAAGAGGAAGAAGAATTCTAACAAAATGTGCTTGGACCCATAAACATTAAGATTAGATATGAATAAACATTATTTAATATGAATATTAATGAGGTCTATAATAATCTGCATGCACAGCTCATGTGCTCTTTATGCTACATTCTCACAGCGTATACACTTTTATTAATGTATATAATCACATTGGTAAACACTGTGAGTGTGAGTGTGTGTGTGAACAAAGCCTTTAACATAATCCTGCATTTTTCTGTAAGACATATTTGTAAATTGTTTATCACATATGTACATCACGTTAACAACACACACACACACACACACACACACACACACACACAGATTTATGTTCATCATTATAAACAAAACAAAATTAATTGGTAAAAACACACCTTCCTTTCATCATTTTCTTTGTATGTGTGTGTGTGTGTGAGAGAGAGAGAGACAATGAGATAGACTGTGATATCTTTTGCAGTGGGTTGATGCAGTGGGCGTGGCCTCCAGCTGATAGGCAAGCTCACTTCAGCTGCAACACACACACACACACACACACACACACACACACACACAGAGCTAAGTGTTTTATGCAGACACTTTGTGAAGCAGTGGGAGTGTAACAGAGTGATTATTGATTATTAATGAATGATTGGTGATTAGTTATTGGTACTTGGCACCCGGTGCTCCAGAGCGGTGGTAGTGGATGTTCTGCCACTTCCCGTCACGGCGATGCCACACTCGCGTCTCCTCAGACTGAGCGGTTCTCGGACGGCCAGAGTCTAAATACTGCGTGAGACGGATGTATGCGATGCACGCAGCATCCTCGCCGATCAAGTGGACATGAGGGTTTAACAGGATAGTGTGAACCGGTTTAGTGCCCTTAGACAGAGCTAACACACACACACACACACACACACACACACACAGATCTTGAGAGAGAGAGTGATAGGGTGTAGAACAGGAGCATCATGGATGTTCCACAACTTTACATATAACACTTTAAAAGATTAAAATAACACATTAATAAAACAATAAAATGACACTTTATATTATAAATCCTGATCTGCTTTTCTCACTGATATCGACTTCATATGATTAGAAAACAAATATAAAAAATGTAATATTTTATTTGTGTCAATATCGTCTCATGAAGCCTGCATCGGGATACGTCTCGTATCCTGGGTTTATCGTCTCATACCTAATTATTATTATTATTATTATTATTATTATTATTATTATTATTATTAATGATTAAATGGTTCAGTACCGTGTTCAAAGTAGAACCGGTGGAAATCATGTCCTTCTACTAGATTCCCCAAAGCCTCAGGCTCAAAAGACGTCAGACCAGGATCACACATCTTACTACACACACACACACACACACACACACACAATAAAATTATGTACATAATCTCCATTCACACTGACAGTAAAACCTAAACTCCATTTAAACACAAATTCTACAGGAATTTTAAAAATAATACAGTGTGTGTGTGTGTGTGTGTGTGTGTGTGTGTGTGTGTGTGTGTGTGTGTGTGTTTGTGTGTGTGTGGTGCATTCACACTCACGAGTAAGTTTCAAAGTCTCCGTTGTTGATGGACTCAATCAGCTGCTCAGTGACTTTAATGATCTCCTGCTTTCGAGCTGAAACACACACACACACACACACACACACACACACACAGAGTTTTATTGTCCATACTATGCACAACACATAAAAATATTAAAATATAAAAAATGAAACAGTTTATAAATATATTTATTCACCTTTACTGACAACTTGACAGGCTGAGGGGCAAAAAGAGATAAAAATCAATCATTAACCACACACACATGCACACACACACGCACACACACACAGAATGACTGACAGACAGACAGACAGAGAGAGACAGTCACCTTTTATATCTTCATCCTCTATAGTGGTGTTGTTACTCTCTGTTGACTCCTGAAACAAAACAAACCTCAGGGAAATTCATGTGTGTGTGTGTGTGTGTGTGTGTGTGTGTGTGTGTGTGTGTGTGTGTGTGTGTAAAAGCTGAATGTAAACATTAACATGATGAATAATAAGTGAAAATCTCAGACCTTATTTCTTTCCACTGGATTGTGGATGACCGTTGTCTGAGGTTCCTGACACACACACACACACACACACACACACACACACACACACAAAATGATTAACTAATTCACTGATAGATATATGCATTTATTTATTGGATATATATTAATGATTATAATATATACACATATACAGGCCCCTTCAAAAGTATTGGAACAGGAAGGCCAATTCTTTTGTTTTTGCTGTACACTAAGGACATTTGGGTTTGAGATCAAAAGATAGATCAGATAGATCAGTGATGTCATGCTGGAAGAGGCGGAGTCTGTTGTGTACCAGTGCTGGGGCCGAGCCTGTGTCTTTGTTGGTCTTGTTGTTGACCTGTAGGGGGTAAGAGGGAAAAATCTGTTTTACAGAGTAACGATATGAACCAGAGGAAGAACCGGAATCACAGGAATTCAGGGAAAAACAGAATAAAGCAGAAACACAAAAATGATTCCTACTAGAGGTTCTACAAACAAACACAATCACAGCTCAGACTTTTAGCAAAAAATAATCATATTGAAAAATAATGTGTTTGTGTAACTGTGTTTAACGTTAATATTAACACACCTTCACACTGTCCGGCTTCTTGTTCAACAAACTCTTAGCTGCTGTTAAATTAAAATAAGAATGTTAATATATCAGTATTTTAAACACACACACACACACACACACACACAGTTTAGACATGCAACAGGCAGATAAACAACCAGGTGTAAATAAGAGAAAGGGCTGTTTGTGTTGTTCTGATTTAAACTACATCACATTCTCTTCCAGCTGAAAATATTCTGTAAGATTCCATTCAGAAAGCAGAAACTGAAATAATAATAAACATTAAACCGAGTTGGAATTTTTGTTTGAATAATAATAATAATAATAATAATGATATCAAATCACTTTGTGAATGTAATCACATCACTGCCATGCAGGCCAGTGCATGGCTCAAAATCCCATGCACCTGATTGGTCAGAACTTTTCAAAGCCAATCAGTCTTACCTCCACGGACACGCCCACCAAAAAAAAGGAGGGACAATAACCAAGAAGAAGAAAAAGAAACTCGATGAAGAAATGTTAACAGAATATAGAGTAAAAATAAAACAAAGAGAAAGAAAGTGTAGGGAGCACACACACACACACACACACACACACACACACACACACACAGAGGTAGAAGTCGTACCTGAAAAGTTCCTGGTAACTAGCAGTGTTGTTAAAATGGCGCCCTGAAGGAGAGAAAATACAGATTTAATGTGAAACACAGACTGTATGATAACTCACCGAAACCGGTTTAAACTAGTTCATACTCCACTTCCTGGTGAATACAGCTCACATGACAAGCATAATGTCCCATGTAATGAAGACCCTTGAGACTGGTTCTGCAGAACCTCAAGCCCATGGCACACGACTGCCTGGATCCACTGCAGTTTGAGTACCAAGCTGACGTCGGTGTGGAGCATGGCATCATCACCTGCTTCACAGTGCTCACACGCACCTGGAGAGGCCACGAAGCACTGTGAGGAGCATGTTCTTTGATTTCTGATAAGTTTGATGGATGATTTCTGCATCTCATTTCAGAAGGTCTGTAGTTTGTGCCACAATGTGGTGTTTTGCGAGCACCTAATCACTCCGTCTCTCGTTCTTATTCTCTCTTTCGGCTCTTCTTATTATCTTCGGGGAGAACAGACGTCTTTAGTTCCTATATCACTCGACCCTACGTAATAGATGTTTGATTTTATCTGTGACCTGTTCCAAGTGGCATTTATCATTCTTTATCAATATTTCCTCTGTGTTTATTCCAGAAACGAAAGACACAAGTAAAGAAAACCACGGGGAATTATACATATGAAGGGAATAATCACTATGACAGGAATGATGCAAATGGCTGAAATGAAGGGATTAAGTGTGTGTGTGTGTGTGTATGTGTGTACCTTCAGCTTCCTCCTGGCATTAAACTTCTTCAGACACTCTACAGTTTCCTGTCGGTGCATCATGGAGGCCACGGTGGAGCGTTGCTGTGAGAGACAATGTGATGAGTCCAAAATCCACAATCCATCATTATAGAGCAGTTTGTAATATGCCTAGAAAAACAACAAACTGTGTGTGTGTGTGTGTGTGTGTGTGTGTGTGTGTGTGTTACATACACAGATCCAGGGGTGTTTGAGAGCCTCGGCTGCAGTGATGCGTTTGTTGGGATTTATTGTGAGCATTTTATTAATCAGATCTTTCGCTTCCGGAGTCACTGTGTCCCATTCTGGAGAGGGAAACTACGCACACACAATTAATCAAATAATAATAATGAACAATAATGAGTGGTAAGAATGAACAGGGCTGTCATAATTAATTCATTAATACATGTGATTAAATTTAAATGGTAACATTATAATATATTACTGCAGAGGTATAGGCTACTGAGGACAACGTGCTTCTGAAATCACATTAACAAGGATAACGTTACTGAGATAACGTTACTGAGATAACGTTACTGAGATAATGTTACTGAGCTAATGTTACTGAGATAATGTTACTTCGATAACGTTACTGAGATAATGTTACTGAGATAACGTTACTGAGATAACGTTACTGAGATAATGTTACTGAGATAACGTTACTCAGATAACGTTACTGAGATAATGTTACTTCGATAACATTACTGAGATAATGTTACTTCGATAACGTTACTGAGATAATGTTACTGAGATAATGTTACTGAGATAATGTTACTTCGATAACATTACTGAGATAATGTTACTTCGATAACGTTACTGAGATAATGTTACTGAGATAACGTTACTGAGATAATGTTACTTCGATAACATTACTGAGATAATGTTACTGAGATAACGTTACTGAGATAATGTTACTGAGATAACGTTACTGAGATAATGTTACTTCGATAACATTACTGAGATAATGTTACTTCGATAACGTTACTGAGATAATGTTACTGAGATAACGTTACTGAGATAACGTTACTGAGATAACGTTGCTGAGATAACGTTGCTGAGATAATGTTACTTCGATAACGTTACTGAGATAACGTTACTGAGATAACGTTACTGAGATAACGTTACTGAGATAACGTTACTGAGCTAATGTTACTGAGATAATGTTACTTCGATAACGTTACTGAGATAATGTTACTGAGATAACGTTACTGAGATAACGTTACTGAGATAATGTTACTGAGATAACGTTACTCAGATAACGTTACTGAGATAATGTTACTTCGATAACATTACTGAGATAATGTTACTTCGATAACGTTACTGAGATAATGTTACTGAGATAATGTTACTGAGATAATGTTACTTCGATAACATTACTGAGATAATGTTACTTCGATAACGTTACTGAGATAATGTTACTGAGATAACGTTACTGAGATAATGTTACTTCGATAACATTACTGAGATAACGTTACTTCGATAACGTTACTGAGATAATGTTACTGAGATAACGTTACTGAGATAATGTTACTTCGATAACATTACTGAGATAATGTTACTTCGATAACGTTACTGAGATAATGTTACTGAGATAACGTTACTGAGATAACGTTGCTGAGATAACGTTGCTGAGATAACGTTACTGAGATAACGTTACTGAGATAACGTTACTGAGATAACGTTGCTGAGATAACGTTGCTGAGATAACGTTGCTGAGATAACGTTACTTCGATAACGTTACTGAGATAACGTTACTGAGATAACGTTACTGAGATAACGTTGCTGAGATAACGTTGCTGAGATAATGTTACTTCGATAACGTTACTGAGATAACGTTACTGAGATAACGTTACTGAGATAACGTTACTGAGATAACGTTACTTCGATAACATTACTGAGATAACGTTACTGAGATAACGTTACTGAGATAACGTTACTGAGATAATGTTACTGAGATAATGTTACTGAGATAACGTTACTGAGATAATGTTACTGAGATAATGTTACTATACTCAGGTCATTGAACACCTGTCCTGTTTGGGGTTTTTAAGGTTACTGTAGGATGGAAATTAAAACTGAGGAAACCAGAGAAGAAGAAACTTTTACACAGTTCTCTATGTTTTTAAACACTTTGGGTGATGGTGTCATAGTCTGCAGTCTTTACTGCAGCAAATTTAAGTATTACAGTATTACAGTATGATGTCTTTAACCTACACTATATGGCCAAATGTATGTGCACCCCTGAACATCACACCCATATGTGTTTTTTGAACACCTCATCCCAGATTTATTCCCTCTTTCCTGTTATAATGTGCTTCACTCTTCTGGGAAGGCTTTCCACTAGATTTTGGGGCGTGGCTGTGGAGATTTTGGGGCGTGGCTGTGGGGATTTTGGGGCGTGGCTGTGGGGATTGGTGATCGTTCAGCTACAAGAGCGTTAGTGAGGTTGAGGTGAGGTGCTGACGTTGATGTAAGGAGACTCCAGTTCCAGTTCATCCCAAAGGTGATGAGTCAGTGGGGTTGAGGTCAGAGCTCTGTGCAGGACTCGAGTTCTTCTATCTTTTCCCAACCTTCACACACCACGTCTTCATGGAGCTCGCTTTGTGCACAGGGGCGTCGTCATGCTGGAGTTTTGGACCCAGAAGTAGAATATAGACTCATCTACTGAAGGTAACATGGGTTTATTTGAAGGATAAATGAATGTAGAGATGTGTGAGGCTTGGAGCTTCTGTCGAGGCTGGAATATAAACTCAGGTCGGGTCTGGGCCACTGCCCAGATCTTTGGGGGGGGGGGGGGGGGTCAGTCTTTACCTGCCCGTTCTTGATGATGTACCCCAGGAAGCTGACCAAGCTGGCATGAAACTCGCACTTCTCCGCTTTTGAATAAGCTGTTCTCCAGCAGCTGCTGAAGGACCTGATGGACGTGGAAGATGTGTTCAACGGAGATGCAAGAGAAGATTAGGATGTTGTGAAGATACACGCAAACAAAGCGGTTCAGGAAGTCCACTGAAACATTGTGAAAACCGCTACGCTGAGTCAGTGAGAACTTCAGATTACAGGGGAACTGACAGGTGGCAGGATATCGTTTAGCAAACAAAGCTACCTCAGTATGAGGGAACATCACACACACAGCTCATG
>NC_071283.1:105000-122500 GCF_023375685.1 Ictalurus furcatus
AAACTGCGATTTTTTTTTACTTATTAGCTTGAAGTGAGAGCAGGAACTAACGTGTTTCACTGATGTTCCACAACATAAAATGCAACCATAAATGGATAAAAAGTCTAACGTGTCATTCTTTAATAAAATATGTAATTGTGCTGTGATGTAAGATGAATAAAACACTTGGAGACATGCTGTTATAGGAATTTAATCAACTTCGGGGTGGTAAAAGTAACTGCTTCATCACTCAGTATGTTACTGTAACACACACACACACACACAGTGTTTATGACATTGTTATTATAATGTGTCTATAATCACAAATCACAGTGAGAGCACACACACACACACACACACACACACACACACACACACATTGTTTATGACATTGTTATTATAATGTGTCTATAATCACAAATCACAGTGAGAGCACACACACACACACACACACACACACACACATTGTTTATGACATTGTTATTATAATGTGTCTATAATCACAAATCACAGTGAGAGCACACACACACACACACACACACACACACACACACACACACACATTGTTTATGACATTGTTATTATAATGTGTCTATAATCACAAATCACAGTGAGAGCACACACACACACACACACATTGTTTATGACATTGTTATTATAATGTGTCTATAATCACAAATCACAGTGAGAGCACACACACACACACACACACACACACACATTGTTTATGACATTGTTATTATAATGTGTCTATAATCACAAATCATAGTGAGAGCACACACACACACACACACACACACACACACATTGTTTATGACATTGTTATTATAATGTGTCTATAATCACAAATCACAGTGAGAGCACACACACACACACACACACACACACACACACACACACATTGTTTATGACATTGTTATTATAATGTGTCTATAATCACAAATCACAGTGAGAGCACACACACACACACACACACACACACACACACACAGTCCACGTGTAGTCATCCTCAGATGCTCAGGTGTATCCTCTCTCAGCTGTATGTCGCTTCGGATAAAAACGTCGGCTAAATGAGGTAAATGTAAACTTCTGTGTGTGTACTGACATTGTGTGTATTTACATTAAAGTAAACACATACAATTTCACTACTGAACAGGACTTTTCCTCACTAAGGTGATAACAGGGTCAGTGAAACGTCGTGTTAGTTTAAATTTTAAAAAGATCTTTGCGAATTTCAGTAGTTTAAATCTGTACCATATCTGCCTCAGGACACTAGATGGCGCGCGTATGTAAAACAAAAGTTTGCGCATGCGCAGTGTTATATCGGCGGCAGACGCGAGATCTCGGGTGTTTAAAGGTGCGCATGCGCAGAACAGAATCGCGTATTTTCCGACAGGTTACATAGGTTTTTAGCAATATAGCTAATAAGATATTAATATAATAAAACATCAGAGTTTTAAAACTGCGCCTTAATTATAATAAACATTTATAAAGACTACATCTGACTGTGTATTCACTGCGCTGTACTGAAGGTAATGTCGACTGTTATTACAACTATCTGCGCTCTGTTTGTTTAAGATAACTGTTGCTAACGTAGCGTAGCATCACTGTACGCTTTGTGCAGCAGTTTGGCTGTTAGCTTTAGCAGCTAATGCTAACGGACTGTGTAGCTAGTGTAGATGAGTTGAGCCATGTTTACAGTAATTAAAGTACTTAATGTACATAAATATTACTCCATTTATCCATGGCGTCTCCACTCTTTTAGCATGTTTAATGCGTTTAGGTAGTTAGCAAATGCTAATACGGTGTGTTTATTTATTTGTGAATTTGATTGAAAGTGATTATTTACAGTATTGTAGGGTTAGCATTAATGCTAACTGTAGATGATGAGTAAATAACAGTGTAGTTAGTTTTGTGTATATAATATTTATCTGCCCATTAGGATGTTTCATGTCTGTCAGGATCATGTCATAGAGGCGCATAAACATGACGTCATAAAAATAACAAATACGAAATATCAATGTGTTTAAATTTTACTGAACATTATTGCAAATATGCTTTGTCTGTTTCTCTCTTTGCCTGTCTCTGAGTTATTACAATAAAACATTCTGTTGTTTATTCTTCATTAAATTCCGTAGATTCCGTACCTGTCTAGTAGAGTCTGCAGGTTCAGTACCTGTTCAGTATATTCCATAAATTCAGCACTTGTTCATCAGATTCTGTATCTGTTCAGAAGAGTCTGTAAGATAAATAAGTTTTAGTCATTAAAATGTTGGTTTTTATTCAGTAGACACAGATTGTGCGTGTGTATGTGTGGTCAGTCTGGTGTAAAAACAAAAGTGACTTTGTGTTTGGCCATGCGATGCCACTTTCATGTGAATATATACATACACACTCACACACACTTCAGCTGGAGAAGTACAAGGGAGAGAGACAGAGAGCAGGAGAGAGATATGGAAGGGTCTCAGACAGGGAGAGATGTTGGAGTATGAATGGATGGAGAGATACAGACAGACTCTCAGTACTGGTGGGAGGTGACATGGGAACTGACAACTTTCTGTGTGTGTGTGTGTGTGTGTGTGTGTGTGTGTGTGTGTGTGTGTGTAGGGAATGCGGGATGACGTCGGTGGTGTTGGTAGACAGTGGAGGAGCCGTGCTGGAGTACATTACTGCAGTGGAGGATCTACATCAGGTACATACACACATACAAACTTTTCTGATGAACACATCTACACACTGGCCTGTCCAGACTGATATCTATCTATCTCTCTCTCTCTGTCTTGCTCTCTCTCTCTCTCTCTCTCTCTCTGTCTCTCTCTCTCTCTTTGTGTAACAGGAAGAGGGTGTATGTGAAGTTGAGGGAGTGTGTGAAGGTGTGTGTGAAGTGGAGGATATGTGTGAGGATGTGTGTGAGGTAGAGGGAGTGTGTGATCAGGAAGAAGAGGAGGTATGTTCACCCGCACAGGTGTTTGTGTACGATGAGAACACGGAGCTGATGCAGGGGGTCGCTGAGGAACAGGAAGTGGAGACAGAAGTAGTGGAAACGGGTAACGCACACACACTGACACTGCCTCATGTGGCTCTCTGCTGAACTGCAGCACTGTTCTGTCTCGCTGCCCCTCTGTTCTGTCTCGCTGCCCCTCTGTTCTGTCTCGCTGCCCCTCTGTTCTGTCTCGCTCCCTCTCTGTTCTGTCTCTCTGCCGCCCCGTACTGTCTCGCTGCTGCCACTCTGTACCGTCTCGCTGCCCCTGTGTTCTGTCTCGCTGCTGTTCTGTGCTGTAATGTATGTTTGCTTGTAACAGTAGATTTGAGCAAGATTACACACTGCATACTGCACTTTATTCTTCATTCAGGTCTTTTGTAATTCAGTCACACAGTCTGAGAGGGAAATGGTTTTCAGATGATTCACAGATAAAATACAGATATTAAACTTACTCCAGCAATAATTGTGTGTGTGTGTGTGTGTGTGTGTGTGTTTGTGTGTATATGTGATCGTGTGTGTGTGCCCTGCAATGGGTTGGCACCCCGTCCAGGGTGTCCCCAGACTCATAAGTCCCCTGGGATAGACTCCAGGCTCCCCGTGACCCTGTGTAGGATAAGTGCTACAGAAAATGGATGGAATTTTTCTTTCTCTCTGCCTGCTAGCAGTTTTTCGTTAGCAACGTTAGCACTGCTTCTGCTCTCTTGTGGCTGTGTGCTGAAATACAGCCCTGCAGTATGACCTCAGAAAGATCACTGAACTCAGTAATTCAGTCAAACATTAACAAAACATTATGTGTAAAACCTAGCTTCAGGCTGAGTTCGTTTATACCACCATAAATATCCACTGAGGTGCTTCACATCTTTTTTTCATCTCTGATTTGTGGGTGATGGAGATCTAACTTAAACTGGACTCAACAAAATAAAAACTTTTAAAAAATTACTTGTGTATAATTATCACCAATGTCAGCACTTTTACTAATTGTTTTGCTAATTGGAAATGGAACATGGGCGTATTTTTGATTTCGTCACAGAATTGTGAACCCACAGTCCTGTGACGAATTCAAAAATACGCCCGTGGTCATTAGGCTAGGAAATCTGGAAGTATTGGTAAGTCTTTATAGTTTAGTAGAATTATAAACATTTTCTTCATGACCTTATTAAAGTGAAACCACAATTTTTAGTCACATTGCATGGACTTGTGCTTTTCTCCATTAACAGACTCAATTTTCAACATCATTTCTTTATCAATGTGTGCAAATTTAACATAAAAATATCGTAGTAAAGAAATTTATACGCTGTTAATAAAAATATTAGATCAGTTTTAGTGGTAGCTTTTAGAGAATCCCTTACATTATTAACTTTATTCTGAGGTAAAATTTCTGTAGCTGACAATTTAAGAAATCCGTCAGTTAGTGAGCTATATATCTTATATATGTTATGGATAAGCTGCGTGTTTGATAAGTGTGTAAATTAGACTGAAATAATGAAGTAAATAAATGAATTCTGAGGTAAATTCTTCGTATAGTACAGAGGCACGCTGTGCGGCAGGATCTGCGGCGGTGCTTCGGCGATATTAGAGGTGGAGTGATCTCTCTTATTCGAGCGCTTAGCGTGCGAGTCAATGGCGTTGTTTTTTCCTCTCACCTATATTCAGGGCAGTTACGCCTTCCTGTGCTGTGATTGGCTGACAGCTCGTGAATATGCGCTACTAGCCAATCCCAGCACAGGAGGGCTGGGCAATCGTCAGGCGCGGGAGGCGGGAACTGCCGGAGTGCAGGTGGGAAAGAAAGAAAATAACGCGAGTCAATGAGTATGAACGTGAAGCTAAACATGGCGACGTCGCTTCATGAGGGAGCCGCTAACCAGTTGGATTTACTCATCCGTGCAGGTAATGCGGGCATAATTCTCAGAAAGCAGCTTTGCCACTCGGGGTAGTGTGCGTGATTGTGTGTTTTTGTGAAGTTGTAGGTCGCCGGTGCAGTTGTGAAGTTAGCGGAGGGCATATTGCAGGAAGTGGATCACCTTGGTTCGGTTCCGTGTGTAGAACCTTTATGGCGGCTGGTTTTATAATATTCTGCTATGCGTTTTAAAAATGCATTTGTTTATTTTGCAGGTGTTTTGTAAAGTGTGTAGATGTGGTGTAACTGCGTGTTTGTTGATAGCGGTGTAAAAATAACGGGCTTGGAGGCGAAACCAGGAAGTGTGAGCGCGCGTGAGGCCGAATCCCAAACGACTGCTCAGTCCTCACACCCGCGTCCTACGTAGTGTGTGACGCAATGACGCACATCCCCTATGTAGTGTCCTATGTGTTGAGTAGGGATGGATTTGCGATGTGGCGCGTGTTGTCTTGCCTCCGTCTGTGCCACGCTGTCTCACACAGGAAGGACACACACTGGGCTTTTAATTTCAGCCTGTGTAAGGAGTGTATGATTATAAAGCGTTATAACGGATATATAGCGCGGTGTTCACAGCGATGCGGTGGTGTTATTCACTCTCACTTGGATTTGATGATAAATGTGAATGTACCGTGGCTGGAAAACAGCACACCTCCTGACTCCAGACTTAATAAATGGATTAATATATGTAATGTATGTTTAGTGAAATTAGTTTTATTAATCACATTAGCACTCCGTGTGATATAGTTTTCGCCTCTCCCCCGTCCCGTTATCTAACCCGACCAAGACCAGCGATCTGTTTTTACTCCTTATTACCCCTCCCTCCATCATGTTTTATGTTTTTAGAACTTTAAATCGATGTGTGTTTATATCGATCAAAACCGGTTAAACCAAACAGCTTATTATATATTTTTGCACTGAAATCCGATTGAATCCTAGACATATTTCGATGGCGGAAGCGTTGCTACTCCACCGGGGGCGGGGCTCGCCGTTTGATTGACGCCCAATTCTGTCCAATAGGAACGCGCGACGCTTTCGAATTCTCAGCTCGGCCACTCTCGGCCACGCGCCGTTCGTGCGTCATTCTGAAAACCGTCCAATCAGAGTGGGGGGCGGGGCATGAAGGGCAGGAAGCGAAGTGGAGGGAAAGCGTGTAAACAGGGAAGACGAGCGCAGCGCTGCTATTCTGAGACACACACTTAGACGCAGGATGTCTCTCAAACCAATCTGTGCACCCTTAAAAATGCACTACACTGTGGAGCTTGTGTGTGTGTGTGTGTGTGTGTGTGTGTGTGTGTGTGTGTAATGCCTAAAGATAGGCTCTGTATGGAAGGCACTTGTGTCCAAACATGGGCAGTGCAGGAGTGTGTGGGAGGAGGAGTGGATAGACAGGGGCAGGTGAGGGGTTTAGTGGGGGTGTAGTGTTTGTGTGTGTGTGTGTGTGGTGGGGGTCTCGAGCTGTGGGTCATCATATGATAAAATAAGACTGGTGACGTAGGTGAAGTTGTGTGTGAGTGATGTGTTATCTTCAGCTGGAGCAGCAGATCTGTGCACAACTACTTTTATTTGGTGAAGGGAATTATGGGATTGAGGAAGCAGCAGCCATCATCCTGCAGTCTGAACCATAACTGTGTTGTAGAACCTTTAAAACCGCTGTGTATATTCAGTTACACATTATGGATACAGGTTAATTCCATAGTTCTGTTAACTCTGTGTGTGTGTTACAGTGGAGGCATCAGTACATGGAGGCTCCGGTGTTCACTGCACTGATAAAACAATTGAAGCAGCAGAAGCTCTTTTACACATGGACTCACCATCAAGCTTGCGGGGAGACCGCAGTCCAGGTACACACACAATCACACAGAAATATGTGCTGTTTGTAGAGGAGTAGTTTTCAGGACGTGCATGTTCAGTAAAGTCTTGGAACTTTTGTGCTGAATCCCATTCCATTCTCAGGATGAAATGTGTGTGTGTGTGTGTGTGTGTGTGTGTGTGTGTGTGTGTGTGTATAGAGGTGTTTGTCCCTCCATGTGTATCCACTCCAGAGTTCCTGCATGCCGCCATGCGTCCTGATGTTGTCACGGAAACAGTGGTGGAGGTCAGCACAGAGGAGGTGGAGCCTATGGAGGTGGTGACTTTAATCAAGGAACCGAGAGGGATGGAGAGAGATGGGCGGAAAAAGAAAAGTAAGAACAAATACACACAGAGGGATGTGATTACTGCCCCCTGCTGGTCATGTCCTCAATCACATGACTGTCTCAGATTTCACTTGTACACCAATACCACATCATTTGCATATAAAGCTCAAGTGTGTGATGTTCTGCCCCGCCCACATTGCTCTGCCTTCTTTCTCTGTGCACAACCTCGAGGTTGTGTCTTGCCACTGCCAGTGCTAACGCAGCATAACATTTTATTTACTGGTGTGATGTCTGTATATAAGAGCTGTGTGTGTGTGTGTGTGTGTGTGTGTGTGTGTGTGTGTGTGTGTTCTGTAGCTGGGAGGAAGCCCAATAAGCCCCACCCCATCCCCAATGGTTCTCCAGATTTAGGCATCAAGAAGAAGTCAAGAGAGGGCAAAGGTCAGGCTGTGTGTTTGTATGAATGATGGTGACGAGAGTATATGATAACTGTGTGTTTGTGTGTGTGTACGCTCACTGTCCACTTTAATAGGAACATGTACACCTGCTTATATTCAGTTATTCTAGCAATCAGTCATGTGGCAACAGCACAGTGTATAAAATCTTGCAGATTCAGGTCAAGAGGTTCAGGTAATGTTCACATTCTGATCTGCCACATGATTGGCTGATTGGATAACTGCATAGATGAGCAGGTGTACAGGTGTTTCTATTACCGTGTATGTGATATTGGGGTGTGTGTTTGTGTGTGGATGATGATGATGATGATGATGATGATGATTTTGTGTGCGTGTGTGCGTGCTGTAGGCAGTACGTACCTGTGGGAGTTCCTGTTGGACTTGCTGCAGGATAAGAACACCTGTCCCAGATACATTAAGTGGACCCAGAGGGAGAAAGGCATCTTTAAGCTGGTGGACTCTAAAGCCGTGTCCAAGCTGTGGGGCAAACACAAGAACAAACCCGACATGAACTACGAGACCATGGGACGTGCCCTCAGGTAAAAACACACGCACCTGCACTTCTGCTCAGGTTGGAGCAGAACAACTCTTTTTCTTTTGATGTTCATTTTATATTTAAAGCTGGGTGGTATAAAACAGGACGATACGACACCGCTGTATGTTGTATGGGTGGTGCTTCCTAAGTCTTGGCTTTTGTGAAGAGGTCACACTGTGAAATGTCGATCTTCTGTTGGTCACATGTCTTCACGTGATATGAATTCGCAGGTCAGAGTTGCCAAACTTGGACTGTGGAACACAGCGAAATGAATGGAATTGGAGATGTGGCGTGATGAAGGTCTCGTGTGACACTGTGTTCACCTCAGGGTTACAGGCTCTAAAAGTTCGGCAGCAGCGAATAGGGGTCAAGGGTTCAGGCTCAGGGTGCAGGGTGTTGGGCGTAAGGGTTCCAGAGTAGGGCTATAGGGCCTTTTGTCTAATATTGTTTAATAAGGAAGAAGAAAGTAAAGGATTTTAATAGCAGTGCTCTCTAGTGGACATGCTGTCTGTCTGCATATCTCTCTCACACTCTCACTCTCTCTCTCCCCCCCCCCCCCCCATTTTCTCTCTCTCGCTCTCTTTGCTCCATCTGTAGGTACTACTATCAAAGAGGGATCCTGTCAAAGGTCGAAGGTCAGAGGTTAGTCTACCAGTTTAAGGAAATGCCTAAAGACATTGTTGTCATTGATGATGACAAGTGTGATGCAGATGATCTGGGCGGGGCTTATGAGCATGTCATGGCCACTGACCTCTCCAAAACGTCGGGCATCCTGAGAGGGGTGGGGCCAGTTATAAGCCCCACCTCTCCCAAAACCAAGCCCTTGCCCAATGTCACGCCCATTCAACGCATAGTGACCGTTTCCACGCCAACAGAGTCGCCGCATGCCACAATTATTCCCAACGCCAGTGCACCCAGGTACTGTGTGTGTGTGTGTGCGTGTGTGTGTGTGTATTGTTTGGTGTGTGTGTAATCTCTTCTGCGTCTGCAGGACTGTCCGAGTTGCTATGCAAGTCCCTGTTGTCATGACAACGCCCCTGGGTCAGAAGATCTCACCGGTTGCCATCTCAACAGCGACCCCACCTCCTTCCAGCGTTACCACGGTGACCGGAGCCTCCACCCCGAAGGTTCTGATCCAGACGGTTCCGGCCATGGAGAACAGCGATAAGATCACGCTACAGCTCGCCAAGATAATCACCATCACACCCATTACTCTCGCCCTGCCCCCTGGCACAGGTCCTGCCCACTCACACCCTCATAGCTCCGCCCCCACCACACGGCTTCCTGTGCAGATACATGTTCAGTCTGACAGTCACATGACACACACAGAGCCAACCCAGGAAGTGGAGGGACACACACAGGAAGTCACAGCTTACACACACAGCTAAAGGGGGAGACAGTCTCTTCTCTGTCACGCACACACATACACCAGCCAAACAGGAAGTGGAAATGCGCAGACAGGAAGTAGTAATAGCACAAATTTGTGGAACTAAAAACAAAAAAAGAGAGACTGTCATGGAACATTAACTAACACACACAAGAACACAGCAGCCCTGTAAATTCATTGAGACTGTTTTATGGGACCAGCGTGAAGGGCACTACAGACAGGAAGAACACTACACAGGACACAGTCCGTATGACTGTACACACAGAGGAGTGTGTGTGTGTGTGTGTGTGTGTGTGTGTACTCACACTTTTATACTTGTACAGAGACTTAATCCTTTTTTTTTTTTCTTTTTTTTTTGCATTTGTGATGCAAAACCAGCATTTAAGTTTGGACCGTCACTGTGATGATGTCACAGGATGAAGGGAAAGGACAGATGGGCGGGAGAAGGGAATGTGAGAGTGAGAGAGAGATAGGAAGGAAAGAAAGAATGAATAGGAAGTGAGAAAAAGGGAATGTGTGTGTATTATTATTATTATTATTATTATTATTATTATTATTATTGTTATTATTTCTTCAGTGGAGGGTTAATAAGGTGTGTGTGTGTGTGTGTGTGTGTGTGTGTGCTGTACCAAGCGCAGTATTACAGACAGCTAATCACACAATGCTGTTTAAGGTCAAAGTTCAACATTTCCTTTTCTTTCCTCTACTGTGTGTGTGTGTGTGTGTGTGTGTGTGTGTGTGTGTGTCCTGAGTCAGAGGAACAGCAGGATGAGGAGGAGGAGGATGATGATGATGATGATGGTGTTTGTATATTGAACATTAGAATTGTACACTCTATTTTGTTGTACTCTGTATTCCAGTAGATTTTACTGAATTATAAATCACTGAACTCTCCATCTCTCGCTCTCGCTCTCTCTCTCTCTCTCTCTCGCTCTCTCTCTCTCTCTCTCTCTCTGAAATGGTTACTCATTTCTCTGCTGTGCAATACACTACATGGCCAAAAGTATGTGGACACATGACCATCACACCCATATGTGGTTCTTCTCCAAACTGTTGCCACAAACTCAGAAGCACACAGTTTCCCTTCAGTGGAACTAAGAGGAACCCAAACACTGTTCCAGCATGACGACGCCCCTGTGCACAAAGCGAGCTCCATGAAGACGTGGTGTGTGAAGGTTGGGAAAAGATAGAAGAACTCGAGTCCTGCACAGAGCTCTGACCTCAACCCCACTGACTCATCACCTTTGGGATGAACTGGAACTGGAGTCTCCTTACATCAACGTCAGCACCTCACCTCCAGCACCTCACCCACAGCCACGCCCCAAACTCTAGTGGAAAGCCTTCCCAGAAGAGTGGAGCACATTATAACAGCGAAGGGGAATAAATCAATTAAAACTCAACTCACTAAGACGAGACGTAAAACGCTGAGTCAACTAACCCAAAACACAAACACTACAACATGCACACAACGTCACAGAAGAAAGGAAAACACAAGTATGGATTATGAAGTGAGGAGGACAGAGAGGGGAACCTTGTGGAACATCTCAATATCACCACTGATCTCCAAACTTGCCATCTATAATGTATGTAGAATTTAACCGATCAGCCATAACATTAAACCACCTCCCTAATATTGTGTAGGTTCCCCTTGTGCCTTCAAGGAAGCGGCAGATCCTTTAAGTCCTGTAAGTTGCGAGGTGGGGCCTCTCTGGATCGGACTTGTTTGTCCGGCACATCTCACAGATGCTGGATCAGATTGAGATCTAGGGAAATTGGAGGTCGAGTCAAACCCTTGAACTCTGTCATGTTCCTCAAACCATTCCTGAACAATGTGTGCAGTGTGTCCGGGAGCGTTATCCTGCTGAAAGTGGACACTCATATTAGGGAACACCATTACCATGAAGGAGTCTACTCGGTCTGGATCAGTGTTTAGGTAGGTGGAACGTGTCAAAGTAACATCCACGTGAATGCAGGACCTGAGGTTTCCCAGCAGAACATTACCCAGAACATCACACTGCCTCTACCGGCTCGCCGCCTTCCCATAGTGCATCCTGGTGCCATCTCTTCCCCAGGTAAAAGACGCACACACTCCGCCCTCCACATGATGTAAAAGAAAACCTGATTCATCAGACCTGGCCACCTTCTTCCACTGCTCCATGGTCCAGTTCTGATGTTACCGTGCCCACTGTAGGAGATTTCGGTGGTATACAGGGGGTCAGCATGAGCACTCTGACCACTCTGCAGCTACGCAGCTCCATACGCAGCAAGCTGTAATGCTCTGTGTGTTCTGACTCCTTTCTCTCAGAACCAGCATTAACTTTTTCAGCAGTTTGTGCTACAGTAGCTCCTCTGTGGGATCGGACCAGACGGACGAGCGTACGCTCCTCACACACATCAATGAGCCTTGGGCGTCCATGACCCTGTCTCCAGTTCGCCGGCTCTCCTTCCTTGGAGCACTTTTGGTAGGTGCTAACTCCTGCACACAAGGAACACCCCACAACACCTGCTGTTTTGGAGACGTGCTGACCCAGTCGTCTAGCCATGACAATCTGGTCCTTGTAAGGATCTGAGAGACTTTAACACTTGCCCATTTTTCCTGCTTCCTACAATCAACTTTGAGAACTGACTATTCACCTGCTGTCTAATAAACATATCCCACCCCCTTTACAGGTAACAAGGTAATCAGTGTTCACTTCACCTGTCAGTGGTGTTAATGTTATGGCTGATTGGTGTATTGTATAAGGTGTGATGTATACACTCACTGAGCACTTAGGAACACCTGCACACCTTCTCATTCATACAATTATCTAATCATCAAATTGTGTGGCAGCAGCAGTGCATAAAATGATGGAGATACAAGCAGCTTCAGGTAATGTTCTTATCAACCATCAACATGGGGAAATGTGATCTTAATGATTTTGAGTGTGGAATGATTGTTGGTACCAGATGGGCTGGTTTGTGTATTTCTATAATTGCTAGTCTGGGATTTTCATGCAGAACGGTCTCGAGTTTACACAGAATGGTGCAATAAAAAGAAAACAGTTCTGTGGATGGAAACACCTTGTTGATGAGATTAGAGGAGAATGACCAGACAGCCTGGAGCTGACAGAAAGGCTACGGTAACTCGGATAACCATTCTGTACAATTATAGTGAGTAGAAAAGCATCTCAGAATGCACAACATGTCAAGCCTGGAGGTGGATGAGCCACAACAGCAGAAGACCATGTCAGGTTCCTCTTCTGTCAGCCAAGAACAGAAAGCTGAGTCTGCAGTGGACATGGTCTCACCAACACTGGACAGGTGAAGACTGGAAAAACGTAGCCTGGTCTGATGAACCTCGAATTCTGCTGAGACACACAGATGGTAGGATCAGAATTTGGTGCCAACAGCATGAATCCATGGACCCAACCTGCCTTGTGTCAACAGTCCAGGCTGGTAGAGGTGATGTAATGGTGTGGGGAATGTTTTCTTGGCACACTTTAATAATTTAATTTAATAATATTTATTATCTATGAATGGTAGACATGTAGTTCCAGCATGACAATGCACCATGTCACAAAGCAAAACTCATCTCAAACTGATTTCAGGTACATGATGAGTTCAGTGTTCTTCAGTGGCCTTCCCAATCACCGGCTCTGAAGTAGATCACCTTTGAGATGTGGTTGAACCGGAGCCTCGCAGTATGGAAGTGCGCCTGAAAAATCTGCAGGAACTGTGTGATGTGCATGTCAACATGGAGCAGAATCTCAAAGGAATGTTTCTAACGTCTTGTGGAATCCATGCCATGAAGAATTGAGTCTGTTTGAGAGCAAAGTGAGGCTCTACCCAGTATTAATGTAGTGTTCCTAATAAAGTGTTCAGTGAGTGTATGTAATGTATATAATCTGTGAATTAGGTATATAATGATCTTTACACTGATATGAGTTAATGTACGTGTGTGTTCTCGCCACTGGGGGGAGACAAAACTCCATCCTCAAGAAATGAAGACAAGAATCTAAAGAAGGAATGATGAAGAAATTGGAGCAAATGAAAAGATAAAAACAGAGAGGGGGAGAGAGCAGAAGAAAAGAGAACAGAAGCAGGTGAGAATTTCAGAAAGGG
Source organism: Ictalurus furcatus (assembly GCF_023375685.1). Lineage (NCBI taxonomy): Eukaryota > Metazoa > Chordata > Actinopteri > Siluriformes > Ictaluridae > Ictalurus > Ictalurus furcatus. The sequence continues at coordinate 118,473 of NC_071283.1, forward strand.
AAAAATACAAGCAAATATTCCTGTTTTCATTCTGCATTTCATTAGTGTACATGGATTTTACTTTAGCCCCGCCTCTGACTCCGCCCCATACTCATGAGTGAGTGTGTGTGTGAGAGAGGCTGAGTCCTGAAACACAGGTGATACAAGTGATTATATTTTAATCTTTCTGTGTGTGTGATGGATTAATGGAAAAGAGGGAGTGAAAATTGATTCAGTGCTCTGGTGACTGGAGATCCAATCTCACACTGTTTCATGTTTAGAATCAAAAGGAGTGTGTGTGTGTGTGTGTTGTAATTCTGCTCTCTGTAGCTCAGGTCTGTACTCCGCTCCAGAATTATTGGTGCCCCTTCATGTGCAGTGAGAGATATTTAAATTTTAAACATGTTTCAATCATAGTGCTGCATAATTATTGGCACCCCACATTCAATAATACTTACTAGCACTCTGACATTTTTTTTTCAGATCCCCCCCTCCAACCCCTCAAGGTAACTTTTATAAATCTCTGATTAAAATGCAGCCACACTTGATACTTGGAGGAGAGCAAAAATGTATAATGAGCCATCTGTACACACACACACACAATATTAACATGACACGGATAACACAAACAACACAGTGCGTGTGTGTGTGTATTGTCACGTTTATTTTTTTTTATGACCTGGTGATAGATGTGGGTGGAGCTTGTGTAATCATGTAAATATTTATTACTTTCACATCATAGAGCAACAGCACTGAAACACAATCAACTGAACATTGATTGTTCAGCAGAGCTGTGTGTGTGTGTGTGTGTGAAAGAGAGAGATAGAAAAGGAGGAGTGAAGTTAGTAAAGCAGAGAATTGGAAGTCACTGGGCTGTTCCTCAACTGCAGTCGGTCACCCTAACTGCCTCTGACACACACACACACACAGTGATGTGTGTATTGGGGAGTGGGAGAGCAGATGGAGCTGATGTTGGATCTGAAGCTCAGTCACACACAGACAGATGCTGAGCATGTCTGTCTGTGTGTGTGTACAGCACCTGTAACAGATCAACACTTAAATAGCTACTACATTGTATATAGCAGTATTTCTATTGGGTGGGTGTGTCTAGAGAGTGTGTGTGTGACTTATATGTGTGTACTGCATATGTGAGCATCTCAAATAAAGACTCCTTATAGTTCACTGCACTAATAGAAACATGGAGCTGAATCCCAAATGGTGTCTAATGTGTGTATAGTGCACTAGATAGTGTGAATTATTCTGGTACTGTGGCAGAGGGGGTGTGGTCAAGCATCAATTGCTTAGGGAGAGGAGGAGAGGGGGTGTGGTCAAGCATCAATTGCTTAGGGAGAGGAGGAGAGGGGGTGTGGTCAAGCATCAATTGCTTGGGGAGAGGGGTGTGTGGTAAAGCATCAATTGCTTAGGGAGAAGGGGTGTGGTCAAGCATCAATTGCTTAGGGAGAAGAGGAGAGGGGGTGTGGTCAAGCATCAGTTGCTTAGGGAGAGGAGGAGAGGGGGTGTGGTCAAGCATCAATTGCTTAGGGAGAGGAGGTTCCAGTGGGTTGATTCTCACCTGTGTGTAATCATGGTGAGGTTACAGTACTTATATGTTCTTTGTTTGTCTTTTAGAGAAAAGCCGTAGCTTGAGCATAACACACACACACACACACACACACACACTCCTGAGTGTGAGCTTGGAAAGTGTTTGGTCAAAACTTGATCAAGGCAAAAGCCCCGAAATATTGGGAATGTTTTTTTTGTTTTTTCCAGTCGTTGAGAGCGTACCGAAACACGCTTGTTGTAGGAATAAAATAAACCCCGAAGCTTACCCATAGTCTGCTGAAGTCCTCCTTCCAGCCCATCTTCATGCATACCAGGTTCTACAACTACACTGTGTACTATATATGTACCGCTTTTAATACCGGAGACATGCTGGCTGAATGAGATCCTGAGGAAGAACAAAGGATGCGACACGAAGCAACGGCCCCAAGAGATATGAGCCAGCATTAGGAACAAGTTGAGGGCTCAAGGAGATTGTGCTCCCCTGCATAGCTTTCTGCAAGGCAACATCCAGTCTCTGGAGAACAAGCTTGATGACCTGACAACCTCAGGGCCAGGGTTAAGTTCCAGAGGAACACTGAGGACTGCAACCTCCTCTGCTTCATTGAGACATGGTTGAACCCAGCAGTACCTGACCACGCTGGATCCAGCTGGAGGAGTTCTCGGTTTACCACATGGACAGGACAATGGAGTTGGGGACGTCAAGGGGAGGTGGAGTGTGTCTGATGGAAAACAGCAGCTGGTGTGACAGTGTGAGCACTGTTCCTCTCACACGCTCCTGCTCACCTAACCTGGAGCATCTGACCATCAGATGTCACCCGATCTATCTTCCTCTGGAATTTACCTTGGTCATAGTCAGTACCATTTATATTGCACCTCAGGCAGGTACGGACACTGCCTTATGTGAATTACACGAGGCTCTCACTCAACATCAGACTCATCACCAGGACGCTGCACTCATTGTTACTGGAAACTTTAACTGCTTCAAATGTATGCAGTGCAAGAAGATGCAGCTCTGGCAGACGAGCTGAAAACTTTTTACTCCCGCTTTTTGCACAGTGCTAACAGCAGCATGCATGTGGAGAGTGTCAGAGCAGGAAACACTTTCATCATCTCGGAGGGGTTCAGGAGAGTGAACACCAAGAAGGCAGCAGGACCAGACGGCATCTCAAGTCGGGTTCGTAGAGCCTGCGCTGACCAGCTAGCTGCAGTGTTCACAGAGGTATAGAACCTCTCCCTGGTACAGTCAGTACTCCCCACACGCTTCTAACAGTCCATCATCGTTCCTGTCCCACAGAAACCCCAGCCTGCCTCAGCGACTCTCACCCAGTCGCCCTGACCTCATTCCTGATGAAGTGCTTTGAAAGGCTGGTCAGAGACTTCATCACCTCTTCATTACCTGACACTCTGGACCCATTACAGTTCGTGTACCGTCCCAATCGCTCTACCGAGGACGCCATCACACTCCTCCTACACACAGCCCTGAACCATCTGGACACCAGGAAGGGAAATTACGTTCAAATGCTGTTTGTTGACTACAGTTCAGTATTTAACTCTATAATTCCGTCCAAACTCGACACCAAGTAGGAGGACCTGCGACTTAACCCATCCCTGTGTCAGTGGATCTCCACCTTCCTAACAGACAGGTGGTCAGACATGTCTCACCCTCAGCACTGAAGCCCCCAGGTTGTGTCCCGAGCCTCCTGCGGTACTCACTGTACACTTCCACCTCTGACTGCGTGGACACTTCCACCTCTGACTGCGTGGACACTTCCACCTCTGACTGCGTGGACACTTCCACCTCTGACTGCGTGGACACTTCCACCTCTGACTGCGTGGACACTTCCAGCTCTGACTGCGTGGACACTTCCACCTCTGACTGCGTGGACACTTCCAGCTCTGACTGCGTGGACACTTCCACCTCTGACTGCGTGGACACTTCCAGCTCTGACTGCGTGGACACTTCCACCTCTGACTGCGTGGACACTTCCACCTCTGACTGCGTGGACACTTCCAGCTCTGACTGCGTGGACACTTCCACCTCTGACTGCGTGGACACTTCCACCTCTGACTGCGTGGACACTTCCAGCTCTGACTGCGTGGACACTTCCAGCTCTGACTGTGTGGACACTTCCACCTCTGACTGCGTGGACACTTCCAGCTCTACCACCATGGTCAGGTTTACTGACAACACTGTTGTTGTGGGCTTGGTATCTGATAACGATGAGAAGGCCAACCTGGTGAAGATTAAAACCCTGGAGAACTGATTCCACTAGAACAACCTCCTCCTGAACATCAGCAAGACCGAGGAGTTGATGGTGGACTCATGAAGCAGGAGAGGAGCTACCAGCCCCTTATGATCAACGGGACTCCAGTGGAGAGAGTGGACAGTATCCGGTCCCTTGGTGTTCAGATCATGCAGGACCGGTCATGGTCCTGTCCCATGAACACTCTGGTGAAGAAGGCCTGGCAGCATCTATACTATCTTA
>NC_071283.1:125000-140000 GCF_023375685.1 Ictalurus furcatus
GAGAGAGAGAGACAGACAGGGAGTAGGAAACAGACAGACAGAGGGAGAGGGAGGCATAAGGTACACAGGGTGATGGAAATAAAGAGAGATGTGTATAAGATAAAGTGTATAGACAATGATGGATAGATATACAGAGATGGATGGACAGAGTGGGAGAGTAAAAGAGAGAGGGAGACAGAAAGAGAACATGGAGAGGTGAATAGAGAGAGAGAGAGAGAGAGAGACGGGTTGGGTGTTGAATTATTGTTATGTGGTTTGTGTCCAGTAGGAGGAGCTGTGGTTTCATGTAAAGCAGAATGAACCCCTCTCTCTCTCTCTCTCTCTCAGGAGTGTGTGTGTGTGTGTGTGTGTGTGTGTGTGTGGTTTTAGTGCAACATTTAGGAGAGGAAGATTGAAAACTATAACAAAAACAGACCTGTTACAGCTGTGTGTCAATCAGGGAATGATGAAAACAACAAAGTTACTGTTTATGTTTATAAACTTTATGTTCAGACCGTTACCATGGAAATTCACAAGGTAAAACATGTGGATCACATTGTGTGTGAGCTTACAAACAGAGCTGCTGAGACCACTTCCTGTCTGTGATGTGTGTGTGTGTGTGTGGTCCAGATATGTGTAGTTCCAGTGTGAGTTCTGGGCCCGTGTTTACTTGTTTAAGGAAGAAACTTGTGGAAGACGTATCAAAGAAAATCTATTTGATGGAGAAGTCAAACGCACACGTTCTCCTCCTCCTTATTGAATCTGTTCTCTCTGTGGTCATTAATCCACGTTCCCAGTGCCACCACGACTGCGTTTCTGCCTCTCGCTCCACTGCCAGTGGTGTTCAATTTATTTTCTGTTTGACCAGGTTGCCAGATGTGCGGTGCAAAAACAAGCAAAATACTCAGTATCTCCTTCATAAACCCTGTTAACTGCCTGTACACTGGTGGTTCTTTTCATTTAATTCTTTCATTAGTTGAAGTAAAATGTATGATTGTCGTTATTATTCTTCAGTCTTTACTAATCCCCTTCTTAGTTATCTATTTATGATGTGTTTGTGTCTAACTGTACATCTTTATAACTGAGGTGTTGCTTGGTCAGTGAAACCCGTTCTAAGCCGGTTTAACGTTGGGAATGTGACAGCTCCATCATGGGTGGTTGATGAAATGAAACAGAGGAGAGGAGGAGAGGAGAGGGGGAGAGGGTCAGTGCTGTCATTCCTCCACTGTGCTGACTGTAATATAACATCAGGATTCACTCAGAGAGAAAAAGGAGAGGAATTCAATCAGTTCTGCCTAAAAACATCTTCTCCCACTCTGCAAGATTAAAAGATCCAATTCTCCCGAAGTCAGTGGAGCTCATCAACCACCTCACACACACACACACACACACACACACACGCCTCCTCCAGTGTCTAACACAATCACTGAGCTGAACTCTAAAAGCTCTTAAGGATAATTATAAAAATTGGCACAAGTTTCTTCAAAAAACATCACAGCTGTAAAGCTCTATTTGTTAATATTGAGTTTCACATACACTTCATCTCCTGTGTGTGTGTGTGTGTGTGTGTGTGTGTGTGTGTGTGTGTGTGTGTGAGACTCTGCTGTATGAGACAGAAATGAAAAGGAAAACTGTTTGTATTTAGTGGAAACTGAAGGATGAAGAGTTGCTGTGCATCACATGACTCTGTCCAATTCTCAGAAAAATCAATACAGCAACCAGGAAACACTTACGAGAGCTTTCAGTTCTTTTCAAGGCTTTTTTATTTTTATTTTTCATTTTATTTTAGTTTTTGGACAAAAGACATAACATCAAGAAACGCAGATGTTGTTTTCTCATTGTGTTTGTCTGATCACGACGTCCGTTAAGTGCACATGAGAATCGATAAAAAGTGTTTTTACTTCCAGACACAAAGTTGGAGAACGTTCTTCTCAAAAACACGGACCGTTCCTCCTTTTTCATCTCTGCCACTCTTTCGCTTTCCGTCTTCTTCTCGGCTCTTTGGTTGTTTTCTTGGTCTCTGTCCGTCGTCAGCTGGACGCTGTCCGTGTGCTGAGACCGTGTTTACTGTCAGATGGAATAAAAAGGTGACTGACGTCGTGTGAGTCAAAATCCATCTTACATTAATAGTTCAGGTCTCTGTGGTGTCTCTGTTTTATCGCTTCTTCACTGAGACTCCATGCAGAGTCTCCTGTTATGTATTGAAGACAATAATGTTTTCTGCTCACTGTTCATTCATTCGTCTTCAGTAACTGCTTTATCCTGGTAAAGATTGCTGAAGCTAATGCTGAAAAACAGAGCTCACACTAGTAAGATTGATAATTTAGCTATTGCAGATCAAAAGAACGGTTATATTAATGATCTGTGAACTGCTGGAACACCGCCGCATCCCAGCGAGGGACGAATCCCACGAGTCTCTTCAGGATGAAACCGAACTTCTACACCAAAGTTAATCCTGACTTTACTCAATCTTCCTCAACACTTCACACGACTTACGGAGAAATTTCACCTGGAGGTTCACCAATAATTCATCTTCAAACTAATCTCCTATAGAACAATTTTAAATATCAGTCTCTCTCTCTCTCTCTCTGTCTCTCTCTGTCTCTCTCTCTCTCTCTCTCTGTCGCTCTCTCTCTGACTCTGCCTCTCTCTGTCTCTATCTCTCTGTCTATCTCTCTGTCTATCTCTCTCTCTCTCTGACTCTCTTTCTGTCTCTCTCTCTGTGTCTCTCTGTCTCTTTCTCTCTGTCTATCTCTCTGTCTCTCTGTCTCTCTCTGTCTCTCTCTGTCTCTCTCTCTGTGTCTCTCTGTCTCTTTCTCTCTCTCTCTCTCTATTGCATTGGGACGTCATCTAACTTATTTGTGTACGTCATTGCTTTTCTTTCTCTTTGTCTGTCGCTCTCACTCTGTCTGTCTCTCTCCCCTTGTGGAAACAGCTGTTGTTTGTCAGCCTTATATCTCTCCAGCGGAGCGAGGGATGAATGTCCCGTCCCATCGGTCCTCCTGTCACCTTCTGCATCATCCAGGAGGTGGTCCCCACGGCAACCACAGCCTGGTCAGCACCATGGCAACCTCCCAGCAACAGCCGTGCTGTACACAAGAGGAAGGTAGATGAGAGACGGGACATCCCGACACGGAGCGAGAGAGAGAGGGAGAGAGAGAGAGAGAGGGAGAGGGAGAGGGAAGGGAAATCCCTTTGTTGTGAAACTTGTTTATGTAGTCGTTATTGTTCTGACAGTGTGTGTAAAGAATCATTATATTGTCTGTCTTTCAGTAATAATCACGCCTCCATTCTTAACAAATCAACACACATCTCACAAATACAATAAAACGGCAGTGTTATTAGTAACGTTGGGCCTGTTAGCGCTGCTAGTAATATTAACGTTACTGTAATCAGCATTCAGAATATTATCTTAACGTTTTCAGTCATTTTAGTCATTTGAGCACCACTGAGTAATGTTAGCTATATGATCAATAATTTTATCAGTAGCCAAGATTGAGAAACAAAGCTTTTGTGTGTGTGTGTGTGTGTGTGTGTGTGTGTAATGCCATTGTGAGTCATTTTAGATTAATTTGAAATACGGTACAACATTCTTTCACTTGACAACCACTCGGGAGATGTTAGCTTAATCTTAGATGTGTCTGTATCTGTGTGTGTATATCTGTGTGTGTATCTGTGTGTGTGTGTGTGTGTGTGTGTGTGTGTGTGTGTGTGTATAGATGCCTGAAGACATTTATCCATAATTCATGTGGCGAGAGCAGTGGGAGTGTATTAATAAGAGCAGTGGATGTCTTTATCACAATCTCAAAGGCTGCGTGAGAGAGAGCGAGCGAGCGAGAGAGAGAGAGAGAGAGAGAGAGAGAGAGCGAGAGCGAGCTTTAGTGCATTCATGAGACAGTGTGTGGGAGATTAAGAGCACATTATAGAAGTGAATGTGAGAGATAATGGTACCTGTATGACAGGTAGGAGTTGGAGAGAGAAAGAGAAAGACAGACAGACCTCTCTCTCCCTTTCTCTCTGTCTTTCTATTTCAAGACTCTGCCAATGATCTTGTCCTGCAATTCCACAACCTTTACACTAGATCCAGTCCATCTCACAAGACCTCCTCCCCTTCATCTCTTACATCATAAACGACTCCATAACACCTGGTCATTTACAGGATGCTTTGAATACATTGAGGTTTATTTCAGTCCTGAAGAAGACCACTCTGGATTCCTCAGACATCAGCAACTACTGACTAACTATTGCTCTCTTTTCTTTCTAAAATCCTTGAAAGTGCTGTCTACAAGCTATCGTCTCCCTGTCTCACCCTGAACAACCTCCAAGATCCAGATCCACACTCCACAGATCCACACTCCACAGATCCAGATCCACACTCTACAAATCCAGATCCACACTGCACAGATCCACACTCCACAGATCCAGATCCACACTCTACGAATCCAGATCCACACTGCACAGATCCACACTCCACAGATCCAGATCCACACTCTACAGATCCACACTCCACAGATCCACACTCCACAGATCCAGATCCACACTCTACAAATCCAGATCCACACTCCACAGATCCACACTCCACAGATCCACACTCCACAGATCCAGATCCACACTCTACAAATCCAGATCCACACTCCACAGATCCACACTCCACAGATCCAGATCCACACTCTACAGATCCACACTCCACAGATCCACACTCCACAGATCCAGATCCACACTCTACAAATCCAGATCCACACTCCACAGATCCACACTCCACAGATCCAGATCCACACTCTACAGATCCAGATCCACACTCCACAGATCCACACTCCACAGATCCAGATCCACACTCTACAAATCCAGATCCACACTCCACAGATCCACACTCCACAGATCCACACTCCACAGATCCAGATCCACACTCCACAGATCCAGATCCACACTCCACAGATCCACACTCCACACTGCACAGATCCACACTCCACAGATCCAGATCCACACTCCACAGATCCACACTCCACACTGCACAGATCCACACTCCACAGATCCAGATCCACACTCCACAGATCCACACTCCACAGATCCAGATCCACACTCTACAGATCCAGATCCACACTCCACAGATCCACACTCTACAAATCCAGATCCACACTCCACAGATCCACACTCCACAGATCCACACTCCACAGATCCACACTCCACAGATCCAGATCCACACTCCACAGATCCACACTCCACAGATCCAGATCCACACTCCACAGATCCACACTCCACAGATCCACACTCCACAGATCCAGATCCACACTCCACAGATCCAGATCCACACTCCACAGATCCACACTCCACACTGCACAGATCCACACTCCACAGATCCAGATCCACACTCCACAGATCCACACTCCACACTGCACAGATCCACACTCCACAGATCCAGATCCACACTCCACAGATCCACACTCCACAGATCCAGATCCACACTCTACAGATCCAGATCCACACTCCACAGATCCACACTCCATAGATCCAGATCCACTCTCCACAGATCCACTCTCCACAGATCCACACTCCACAGATCCACACTCCACAGATCCACACTCCACAGATCCAGATCCACACTCCACAGATCCACACTCCACAGATCCAGATCCACACTCCACAGATCCACACTCCACAGATCCAGATCCACACTCTACAAATCCAGATCCACACTCCACAGATCCACACTGCACAGATCCACACTCCACAGATCCAGATCCACACTCCACAGATCCACACTCCACAGATCCACACTCCACAGATCCAGATCCACACTCTACAGATCCAGATCCACACTCCACAGATCCACACTCCACAGATCCACACTCTACAAATCCAGATCCACACTCCACAGATCCACACTCCATAGATCCAGATCCACTCTCCACAGATCCACTCTCCACAGATCCACACTCCACAGATCCAGATCCACACTCCACAGATCCAGATCCACACTCCACAGATCCACACTCCACAGATCCAGATCCACACTCCACAGATCCACACTCCGCAGATCCACACTCCACAGATCCAGATCCACACTACACAGATCCACACTCCACAGATCCACACTCCACAGATCCAGATCCACACTCCACAGATCCACACTCCACAGATCCACACTCCACAGATTAAGATCCACACTCTACAAATCCAGATCCACACTCCACAGATCCAGATCCACACTCCACAGATCCACACTCCACAGATCCACACTCCACAGATCCAGATCCACACTCTACAAATCCAGATCCACACTCCACAGATCCACACTCCACAGATCCACACTCCACAGATCCAGATCCACACTCCACAGATCCACACTCCACAGATCCACACTCCACAGATCCAGATCCACACTCCACAGATCCACACTCCACAGATCCACACTCCACAGATCCACACTCCGCAGATCCAGATCCACACTCCACAGATCCACACTCCACAGATCCACACTCCACAGATCCAGGTCCACACTCCACAGATCCAGATCCACACTCTACAAATCCAGATCCACACTCCACAGATCCAGATCCACACTCCGCAGATCCACACTCCACAGATCCAGATCCACACTCCACAGATCCACACTCCACAGATCCAGATCCACACTCCACAGATCCACACTCCACAGATCCAGATCCACACTCCACAGATCCACACTCCACACTGCACAGATCCACACTCCACAGATCCAGATCCACACTCCACAGATCCACACTCCACAGATCCAGATCCACACTCTACAGATCCAGATCCACACTCCACAGATCCACACTCTACAAATCCAGATCCACACTCCACAGATCCACACTCCATAGATCCAGATCCACTCTCCACAGATCCACTCTCCACACTCTACAGATCCAGATCCACACTCCACAGATCCACACTCTACAAATCCAGATCCACACTCCACAGATCCACACTCCATAGATCCAGATCCACTCTCCACAGATCCACTCTCCACAGATCCACTCTCCACAGATCCACACTCCACAGATCCACACTCCACAGATGCACACTCCACAGATCCAGATCCACACTCCACAGATCCACACTCCACAGATCCACACTCCACAGATCCAGATCCACACTCTACAGATCCAGATCCACACTCCACAGATCCACACTCCACAGATCCACACTCTACAAATCCAGATCCACACTCCACAGATCCACACTCCATAGATCCAGATCCACTCTCCACAGATCCACTCTCCACAGATCCACACTCCACAGATCCAGATCCACACTCCACAGATCCAGATCCACACTCCACAGATCCAGATCCACACTCCACAGATCCACACTCCACAGATCCACACTCCACAGATCCAGATCCACACTCCACAGATCCACACTCCGCAGATCCACACTCCACAGATCCAGATCCACACTACACAGATCCACACTCCACAGATCCACACTCCACAGATCCAGATCCACACTCCACAGATCCACACTCCACAGATCCACACTCCACAGATTAAGATCCACACTCTACAAATCCAGATCCACACTCCACAGATCCAGATCCACACTCCACAGATCCACACTCCACAGATCCACACTCCACAGATCCAGATCCACACTCTACAAATCCAGATCCACACTCCACAGATCCACACTCCACAGATCCACACTCCACAGATCCAGATCCACACTCCACAGATCCACACTCCACAGATCCACACTCCACAGATCCAGATCCACACTACACAGATCCACACTCCACAGATCCACACGCCGCAGATCCAGATCCACACTCCACAGATCCACACTCCACAGATCCACACTCCACAGATCCACACTCCACAGATCCAGGTCCACACTCCACAGATCCAGATCCACACTCTACAAATCCAGATCCACACTCCACAGATCCAGATCCACACTCCGCAGATCCACACTCCACAGATCCAGATCCACACTCCACAGATCCACACTCCACAGATCCAGATCCACACTCCACAGATCCACACTCCACAGATCCAGATCCACACTCCACAGATCCACACTCCACAGATCCACACTCCACAGATCCAGGTCCACACTCCACAGATCCACACTCCACAGATCCACACTCCACAGATCCAGGTCCACACTCCACAGATCCAGATCCACACTCTACAAATCCAGATCCACACTCCACAGATCCAGATCCACACTCCGCAGATCCAGATCCACACTCCACAGATCCACACTCCACAGATCCAGATCCACACTACACAGATCCACACTCCGCAGATCCACACTCCACAGATCCAGATCCACACTCCACAGATCCACACTCCACAGATCCACACTCCACAGATCCACACTCCACAGATCCAGGTCCACACTCCACAGATCCAGATCCACACTCTACAAATCCAGATCCACACTCCGCAGATCCACACTCCACAGATCCAGATCCACACTCCGCAGATCCACACTCCACAGATCCAGATCCACACTCTACAAATCCAGATCCACACTCCACAGATCCACACTCCGCAGATCCAGATCCACACTCCGCAGATCCAGATCCACACTCCGCAGATCCAGATCCACAGATCCAGATCCACACTCCGCAGATCCAGATCCACACTCCGCAGATCCAGATCCACAGATCCAGATCCACACTCTACAAATCCAGATCCACACTCCACAGATCCACACTCCGCAGATCCAGATCCACACTCCACAGATCCAGATCCACACTCCGCAGATCCAGATCCACACTCCACAGATCCACACTCCACAGATCCAGATCCACACTCCACAGATCCACACTCCACAGATCCAGATCTACACTCCACAGATCCACACTCCGCAGATCCAGATCCACACTCCACAGATCCACGCTCCACAGATCCACGCTCCACAGATCCAGATCCACACTCCACAGATCCAGATCCACACTCCACAGATCCAGATCCACACTCTACAAATCCAGATCCACACTCCACAGATCCACACTCCACAGATCCACACTCCACAGATCCAGATCCACACTCCACAGATCCACACTCCACAGATCCACACTCCACAGATCCACACTCCACAGATCCAGATCCACACTCCACAGATCCACACTCCACAGATCCAGATCCACACTCCACAGATCCACACTCCACAGATCCACACTCCACAGATCCAGATCCACACTCCACAGATCCAGATCCACACTCCACAGATCCACACTCCACACTGCACAGATCCACACTCCACAGATCCAGATCCACACTCCACAGATCCACACTCCACAGATCCAGATCCACACTCTACAGATCCAGATCCACACTCCACAGATCCACACTCCATAGATCCAGATCCACTCTCCACAGATCCACACTCCACAGATCCACACTCCACAGATCCACACTCCACAGATCCACACTCCACAGATCCAGATCCACACTCCACAGATCCACACTCCACAGATCCAGATCCACACTCCACAGATCCACACTCCACAGATCCAGATCCACACTCTACAAATCCAGATCCACACTCCACAGATCCACACTGCACAGATCCACACTCCACAGATCCAGATCCACACTCCACAGATCCACACTCCACAGATCCAGATCCACACTCTACAGATCCAGATCCACACTCCACAGATCCACACTCCACAGATCCACACTCTACAAATCCAGATCCACACTCCACAGATCCACACTCCATAGATCCAGATCCACTCTCCACAGATCCACTCTCCACAGATCCACACTCCACAGATCCAGATCCACACTCCACAGATCCAGATCCACACTCCACAGATCCACACTCCGCAGATCCAGATCCACACTCCACAGATCCACACTCCACAGATCCAGATCCACACTCTACAGATCCAGATCCACACTCCACAGATCCACACTCCATAGATCCAGATCCACTCTCCACAGATCCACTCTCCACAGATCCACACTCCACAGATCCACACTCCACAGATCCACACTCCACAGATCCAGATCCACACTCCACAGATCCACACTCCACAGATCCAGATCCACACTCCACAGATCCACACTCCACAGATCCAGATCCACACTCTACAAATCCAGATCCACACTCCACAGATCCACACTGCACAGATCCACACTCCACAGATCCAGATCCACACTCCACAGATCCACACTCCACAGATCCAGATCCACACTCTACAGATCCAGATCCACACTCCACAGATCCACACTCCACAGATCCACACTCTACAAATCCAGATCCACACTCCACAGATCCACACTCCATAGATCCAGATCCACTCTCCACAGATCCACTCTCCACAGATCCACACTCCACAGATCCAGATCCACACTCCACAGATCCAGATCCACACTCCACAGATCCACACTCCGCAGATCCAGATCCACACTCCACAGATCCACACTCCACAGATCCACACTCCACAGATCCAGGTCCACACTCCACAGATCCAGATCCACACTCTACAAATCCAGATCCACACTCCACAGATCCAGATCCACACTCCGCAGATCCACACTCCACAGATCCAGATCCACACTCCACAGATCCACACTCCACAGATCCAGATCCACACTCCACAGATCCACACTCCACAGATCCAGATCCACACTCCACAGATCCACACTCCACAGATCCACACTCCACAGATCCAGATCCACACTACACAGATCCACACTCCGCAGATCCACACTCCACAGATCCAGATCCACACTCCACAGATCCACACTCCACAGATCCACACTCCACAGATCCAGGTCCACACTCCACAGATCCAGATCCACACTCTACAAATCCAGATCCACACTCCACAGATCCAGATCCACACTCCGCAGATCCACACTCCACAGATCCAGATCCACACTCCACAGATCCACACTCCACAGATCCAGATCCACACTACACAGATCCACACTCCGCAGATCCACACTCCACAGATCCAGATCCACACTCCACAGATCCACACTCCACAGATCCACACTCCACAGATCCACACTCCACAGATCCAGGTCCACACTCCACAGATCCAGATCCACACTCTACAAATCCAGATCCACACTCCGCAGATCCACACTCCACAGATCCAGATCCACACTCCGCAGATCCACACTCCACAGATCCAGATCCACACTCTACAAATCCAGATCCACACTCCACAGATCCACACTCCGCAGATCCAGATCCACACTCCGCAGATCCAGATCCACACTCCGCAGATCCAGATCCACAGATCCAGATCCACACTCCGCAGATCCAGATCCACACTCCGCAGATCCAGATCCACAGATCCAGATCCACACTCTACAAATCCAGATCCACACTCCACAGATCCACACTCCGCAGATCCAGATCCACACTCCACAGATCCAGATCCACACTCCGCAGATCCAGATCCACACTCCACAGATCCACACTCCCCAGATCCAGATCCACACTCCACAGATCCACACTCCACAGATCCAGATCTACACTCCACAGATCCACACTCCGCAGATCCAGATCCACACTCCACAGATCCACGCTCCACAGATCCACGCTCCACAGATCCAGATCCACACTCCACAGATCCAGATCCACACTCCACAGATCCAGATCCACACTCTACAAATCCAGATCCACACTCCACAGATCCACACTCCACAGATCCACACTCCACAGATCCAGATCCACACTCTACAAATCCAGATCCACACTCCACAGATCCACACTCCACAGATCCAGATCCACACTCTACAAATCCAGATCCACACTCCACAGATCCACACTCCGCAGATCCAGATCCACACTCCGCAGATCCAGATCCACACTCCGCAGATCCAGATCCACAGATCCAGATCCACACTCCGCAGATCCAGATCCACACTCCGCAGATCCAGATCCACAGATCCAGATCCACACTCTACAAATCCAGATCCACACTCCACAGATCCACACTCCGCAGATCCAGATCCACACTCCACAGATCCAGATCCACACTCCGCAGATCCAGATCCACACTCCACAGATCCACACTCCACAGATCCAGATCCACACTCCACAGATCCACACTCCACAGATCCAGATCTACACTCCACAGATCCACACTCCGCAGATCCAGATCCACAGATCCAGATCTACACTCCACAGATCCAGCTCTTGTGAGCGTCACTGAGATGCTCCATGCCACTAGATTAGCCAAACCGTCATCGGTCATCCTCCTCTCAACCTTTCATCAGCCTTCATCATAGTCGTCATTGGAGTTGAATGAAGATTAAAGAACTGTCTCTTTCCGAAGCACTTTAATTAGCACTTTAATTGTTGTGTTTTCTTTTCATACTGTACTAACTTCCCCATCAGGGTTTATGGACTGAAGGTTCTGTTTAGTTCCTAACTCATAGTGAACCCGCATGAGGATGCATTTTTGAAAGGAAAAGCTCTTCTGTAAGTCTCTCTGGATAAAGGGATCTGCTAAATGCCATAAATGTAAATGCAAATTCTCTCTCTTTCTCTCTCTCTCTCTCTCTTTCTGACATCTCACTGATGTCTCACTGTGCGCTTTTCTTCCTCCTCTCTTCACTTCCTTCCCGCTGTGTTTCAAATCGCATGTCTGAGTAAGGCCACGTTTTAAAAGTGCTCCATTTTTCCATTAAAGTCTGGAGTCACTCTGACCCTCTGTGTGTGTGTGTGTGTGTGTGTGTGTGTGTGTGTGGATACAGGAACTAATCAGGAGCACTACCTATTCAAAAGTCAAGTGTCAGACTTTAAAATATGAAGTATTTTATTTTTTTATAAGTCTTCATTTTAGGAAAGCAGCGGTCCATTCTTTGTAAGTCGACTACAGAGATGTTGCCTCAGTCCCTCATCCAATGCTCACTTCCTTCCATTCCTTCAGCTCTGAACTTAAACCCGACTGTGAGTACAGAACTGTTCTTCTTCGCCTCTTCTATTCTCCACTCAGAGTTGCAGTATGTAGTCTTAGATTCCCGTTTCGGACTAGAGCGCTTTTCCCAATGTTACACCTCTAACCTACTGATGCAAAAATCCCACAATCCCAGTCAATGTAATGTCTAACAATCCACACTACTAAACTGGTTCCCTACATCAGATTCCAATCACACATTGCCCTGGTGGAGGACCTGAGGGTCTGATGTTAAGTGCTTACGGAAGAGGTGGGTCTTTAGCTGTTTTTTGAAGATAGTGACGGATTCTGTGTTCCGGATTGAGGTTAGAAGTAGTGGTTCATTCCACCACTGATGGACGGTCAGTTTGAAGGTTCTGGAAAGGGACCTCGTGGCCCGCTGAGTCTGCACTATACCAGGCTTCGGTCGTTAACTGATGGCAGATTGCGTGAGGGAACATAAACCTTCAGGAGAGAGTTGAGGTAGGGGGGTTCTGTTCCAGACAAGGTCCTGTATGTGAGCATGAAGGCCTTGAATTTGATACGGGTGGCTACAGGGAGCCAGTGGAGGGAGATGAAGAGGGTTGTGATGTGGGTTCTTGAAGATGAGGCGTGCTGCTGCATTCTGATTCATCTGAAAGGGTTTGATGGAGCTGGCTGGCAGGGGCGGGGCATTTTAGAAGGGAAAATGACTGTGGAGTAAAGACAGAAAAAATGAAGGATACCATGTGAGAGGGACATTATAGAAAGGGGGCAGGGTTTTTGAGGTAGAGATTTTTTTTTTTTTTTAGAAAAGGGAGCTGTGTTTGTGAGTGTGTGTAGTGTGTGTTTGTGTGTGTGTGTGTGTGTGTATATATATATATATATATATATATATATATATATATATATATATATATATATATATATATATATATATATATATATATATTTAGAAGGAGGTGTCACTTCTGTACCTGTCAGTCTGACTGAAAGAAGGAGGCGTGGTCTCTGTACCTGTCAATCTCAGTGAAGGAGGTGTGGTCTCTACCTGTCAATCTCAGTGAAGGAGGTGTGGTCTCTGTAACTGTCGGTCTTCAGTGGCCCAATTCACAATACACTGTCTCTATGTATTCTGTCTCTATCACACACATGTTGCTCGGGGGATCACAGCAGGTTGGCATTTCATGAAATAGTTTTACAGAGTTCATATTCTCTCATAGAGACACTGTGTGTGTGTGTGTGTGTGTGTTATAGTGTCTGTGTGGGAAGTAGCTGAAGGTTTTATCACTTCAATATGTGATAAAATGTGTATTATATTCGAGTTACACACACACACACACACACACATTCATGTGTTCATATGGTACATGTTACATATACTTAATTTACATGATTAGATCAGTGGTTCCCTCTGTGTTTAATTTGGGTGGTGCAACATGGCAAAATATCATGGCATTTCACCCAGTCCCCTTCGTTCCTTGTCCCCTAGCTTCCCAGTCCCCTACGTTCCCTGTCCCCTACATTCCTTGTTCCCTAGCTTCCCAGTCCCCAGCGTTCCTTGTCCCCTAGCTTTCTAGTGCCCTACGTTCCTTGTCCCCTACGTTCCTTGTCCCCTATGTTCCTTGTCCCCTAGCTTCCCAGTCCATTAACTTCATTAACTTATCTAGTCTTCTTTTCTCCTACACTACAGTGTACTCTCCAGGGTTCTCCTGGTCTCCTAGCACGCCTGAACAGAATGTGTGATGCTGACTAATTTGTCCTCGTGTTCGTTCTGTGTGTCCTCAGTGGGTGGAGCTAAAACATGATAAGAGGAAGTGAATAGGAACACAGCCCTCCCCATTTCTTACACTTTTTATTCTACTTGTTTCAAATTTGATAATTTCCTTGTTGTAATGTCTTTCTCAGCTCTAATGATTTACTCTGGTGCTACTCTGTGCTGTAATTAATGTGTGTGTGTGTGTGTGTGTGTGTGTGTGTGTGTGTGTGTGTGTGAAATGGTTTATTACTGGTTTATTGTGAACAGATGGAAGAAGGTTGTAATAAAGTCGTAAATAAACTTAAATAAATAAAATAACTGATACTGATGCTTTCACTCAGAAACACACACACACACACACACACACACACACACACACACACAGCAGGTTTAGTTTATAATT
>NC_071283.1:145000-157500 GCF_023375685.1 Ictalurus furcatus
GACGTGCTAATCTGAAACACACACACACACACTCTCTCTCTCTCACACACACACACACTAAAGCATAGCAGACAGCTTTATATCCGATTCTTTAAATGAGAT
Source organism: Ictalurus furcatus (assembly GCF_023375685.1). Taxonomy (NCBI): domain Eukaryota; kingdom Metazoa; phylum Chordata; class Actinopteri; order Siluriformes; family Ictaluridae; genus Ictalurus; species Ictalurus furcatus. The sequence goes on from NC_071283.1 coordinate 145,103, forward strand.
TCAGAACAGCGACATTACAAAGAAGAAAAATCCAGAATATGAAATGAAGAGACGGAGAGCAATAACACATGATACATAAACAATAAAGACGAAGAATCTCATATTTATTCATGTTTTCTTTTTCTTTTTCAGCCGTGTGTGTGTGTGTGTGTGTGTGTGTGTGTGTGTGTGTGTGTGTGTGAGAGAGAGAGAGAGAGAGCGAGAGAGAGAGATTCACTTTGGTTTGTAAGTGACTCCTCAGCCAGAGCGACAGTTTGGGCTCCTAGTCTTCTTCTCTCCTAGTTTCCTACAGTGGAAACCATTAAATATTCTTTGTAGACACTCATCACACCGCATTACTCCACACTCATCACACCGCATTACTCCACACCGCATTACACCGCATTACTCCACACCGCATTACTCCACACTCCGCATTACTCCATACTCATCACACCGCATTACTCCACACTCATCACACCGCATTACTCCACACTCATCACACCGCATTACTCCACTCATCACACCGCATTACTCCACACCGCATTACTCCACACCGCATTACTCCACTCATCACACCGCATTACTCCACACTCATCACACCGCATTACTCCACTCATCACACCGCATTACTCCACACCGCATTACTCCACACCGCATTACTCCACTCATCACACCGCATTACTCCACACCGCATTACTCCACACCGCATTACTCCACACCGCATTACTCCACACCGCATTACTCCACTCATCACACCGCATTACTCCACACTCCGCATTACTCCATACTCATCACACCGCATTACTCCACACTCATCACACCGCATTACTCCACTCATCACACCGCATTACTCCACACCGCATTACTCCACACCGCATTACTCCACTCATCACACCGCATTACTCCACACTCATCACACCGCATTACTCCACACTCCGCATTACTCCATACTCATCACACCGCATTACTCCACACTCATCACACCGCATTACTCCACACTCATCACACCGCATTACTTTCACTCATCACACCGCATTACTCCACACCGCATTACTCCACACTCATCACACCGCATTACTCCACACTCCGCATTACTCCATACTCATCACACCGCATTACTCCACACTCATCACACCGCATTACTCCACACTCATCACACCGCATTACTCCACACTCATCACACCGCATTACTCCACACTCATCACACCGCATTACTCCACACTCATCACGCCGCATTACTCCACACTCATCACACCGCATTACTCCACTCATCACACCGCATTACTCCACACTCATCACACCGCATTACTCCACACTCATCATGCCGCATTACTCCACTCATCACACCGCATTACTCCACACCGCATTACTCCACACTCATCACACCGCATTACTCCACACCGCATTACTCCACACTCATCACGCCGCATTACTCCACACCGCATTACTCCACACTCCGCATTACTCCATACTCATCACACCGCATTACTCCACTCATCACACCGCATTACTCCACACCGCATTACTCCACTCATCACACCGCATTACTCCACACTCATCACACCGCATTACTCCACACTCCGCATTACTCCATACTCATCACACCGCATTACTCCACACTCATCACACCGCATTACTCCACACTCATCACACCGCATTACTCCACACTCATCACACCGCATTACTCCACACCGCATTACTCCACACTCATCACACCGCATTACTCCACACTCATCACACCGCATTACTCCACACTCATCACACCGCATTACTCCACACTCATCACACCGCATTACTCCACACTCATCACACCGCATTACTCCACACTCATCATGCCGCATTACTCCACTCATCACACCGCATTACTCCACACCGCATTACTCCACACTCATCACACCGCATTACTCCACACCGCATTACTCCACACTCATCACACCGCATTACTCCACACTCATCATGCCGCATTACTCCACTCATCACACCGCATTACTCCACACTCATCACACCGCATTACTCCACACTCATCACACCGCATTACTCCACTCATCACACCGCATTACTCCACACCGCATTACTCCACACTCATCACACCGCATTACTCCACTCATCACACCGCATTACTCCACACCGCATTACTCCACACTCATCACACCGCATTACTCCACACCGCATTACTCCACTCATCACACCGCATTACTCCACACTCATCACGCCGCATTACTCCACACGCCGCATTACTCCACACTCCACATTACTCCACACTCATCACACCGCATTACTCCACACTCATCACGCTGCATTACTCCACACGCCGCATTACTCCACACTCATCACGCCGCATTACTCCACACTCATCATGCCGCATTACTCCACTCATCACACCGCATTACTCCACACCGCATTACTCCACACTCATCACACCGCATTACTCCACACCGCATTACTCCACACTCATCACACCGCATTACTCCACACGCCGCATTACTCCACACTCATCACGCCGCATTACTCCACACTCATCATGCCGCATTACTCCACTCATCACACCGCATTACTCCACACCGCATTACTCCACACTCATCACACCGCATTACTCCACACCGCATTACTCCACACTCATCACACCGCATTACTCCACACTCATCATGCCGCATTACTCCACTCATCACACCGCATTACTCCACACCGCATTACTCCACACTCATCACGCCGCATTACTCCACACTCATCACACCGCATTACTCCACACTCATCACGCCGCATTACTCCACACTCATCACACCGCATTACTCCACACTCATCACGCCGCATTACTCCACACTCCACATTACTCCACACTCATCACGCCGCATTACTCCACACTCCGCATTACTCCACACTCCACATTACTCCACACTCATCACGCCGCATTACTCCACACTCCACATTACTCCACACTCCACATTACTCCACACTCATCACGCCGCATTACTCCACACTCCACATTACTCCACGCTCATCACACCGCATTACTCCACACTCCACATTACTCCACGCTCATCACACCGCATTACTCCACACTCATCACGCCGCATTACTCCACACGCCGCATTACTCCACACTCCACATTACTCCACACTCCACATTACTCCACGCTCATCACACCGCATTACTCCACACTCATCACGCCGCATTACTCCACACGCCGCATTACTCCACACTCCACACTCCACACTCATCACGCCGCATTACTCCACACTCCACATTACTCCACGCTCATCACACCGCATTACTCCACACTCATCACGCCGCATTACTCCACACGCCGCATTACTCCACACTCCACATTACTCCACACTCATCACGCCGCATTACTCCACACTCCACATTACTCCACACTCATCACGCCGCATTACTCCACACTCATCACTCCGCATTACTCCACACTCCACATTACTCCACACTCATCACACCGCATTACTCCACACTCATCACACCGCATTACTCCACACGCCGCATTACTCCACACTCCACATTACTCCACACTCATCACACCGCATTACTCCACACTCATCACGCTGCATTACTCCACACGCCGCATTACTCCACACTCATCACGCCGCATTACTCCACACTCATCACACCGCATTACTCCACACTCATCACGCCGCATTACTCCACACTCATCACACCGCATTACTCCACACTCATCACGCCGCATTACTCCACACTCCACATTACTCCACACTCATCACACCGCATTACTCCACACTCCGCATTACTCCACACTCCACATTACTCCACACTCATCACGCCGCATTACTCCACACTCCACATTACTCCACACTCCACATTACTCCACACTCATCACGCCGCATTACTCCACACTCCACATTACTCCACGCTCATCACACCGCATTACTCCACACTCATCACGCCGCATTACTCCACACGCCGCATTACTCCACACTCCACATTACTCCACACTCATCACGCCGCATTACTCCACACTCCACATTACTCCACACTCATCACGCCGCATTACTCCACACTCCACATTACTCCACGCTCATCACACCGCATTACTCCACACTCATCACGCCGCATTACTCCACACGCCGCATTACTCCACACTCCACATTACTCCACACTCATCACGCCGCATTACTCCACACTCCACATTACTCCACACTCATCACGCCGCATTACTCCACACTCCACATTACTCCACACTCATCACGCCGCATTACTCCACACTCCACATTACTCCACACTCATCACACCGCATTACTCCACACTCCACATTACTCCACACTCATCACACCGCATTACTCCACACTCATCACACCGCATTACTCCACACGCCGCATTACTCCACACTCCACATTACTCCACACTCATCACACCGCATTACTCCACACTCATCACGCTGCATTACTCCACACGCCGCATTACTCCACACTCATCACGCCGCATTACTCCACACTCATCACACCGCATTACTCCACACTCATCACGCCGCATTACTCCACACTCATCACACCGCATTACTCCACACTCATCACGCCGCATTACTCCACACTCCACATTACTCCACACTCATCACACCGCATTACTCCACACTCCGCATTACTCCACACTCCACATTACTCCACACTCATCACGCCGCATTACTCCACACTCCACATTACTCCACACTCCACATTACTCCACACTCATCACGCCGCATTACTCCACACTCCACATTACTCCACGCTCATCACACCGCATTACTCCACACTCATCACGCCGCATTACTCCACACGCCGCATTACTCCACACTCCACATTACTCCACACTCATCACGCCGCATTACTCCACACTCCACATTACTCCACACTCATCACGCCGCATTACTCCACACTCCACATTACTCCACGCTCATCACACCGCATTACTCCACACTCATCACGCCGCATTACTTCCACACGCCGCATTACTCCACACTCCACATTACTCCACACTCATCACGCCGCATTACTCCACACTCCACATTACTCCACACTCATCACGCCGCATTACTCCACACTCCACATTACTCCACACTCATCACGCCGCATTACTCCACACTCCACATTACTCCACACTCATCACACCGCATTACTCCACACTCCACATTACTCCACACGCCGCATTACTCCACACTCCACATTACTCCACACTCCGCATTACTCCACACTCATCACTCCACATTACTCCACACTCATCACACCGCATTACTCCACACTCCACATTACTCCACACGCCGCATTACTCCACACTCCACATTACTCCACACTCCGCATTACTCCACACGCCGCATTACTCCACACTCATCACACCACATTACTCCACACGCCGCATTACTCCACACTCATCACACCACATTACTCCACACGCCGCATTACTCCACACGCCGCATTACTCCACACTCCGCATTACTCCACACTCCGCATTACTCCACACTCCGCATTACTCCACACTCCGCATTACTCCACACTCCGCATTACTCCATACTCCGCATTACTCCACACTCATCACGCCTCACACACACTGTGTGTGTGTTTCATCAAATGTTTGTGGGCTGAAAATTCTGCCTTTAAAGAATATTATTTTCCACCAATCACAAAGGGAACCAGCATCACCTTTAATCCTGACACTGACTAACTCCATGGAACTGTCTCATTCTCTGTCTAACTTTCAGGTGTTTGATAGACAATCAGTAGATGAGGTGAAAGTTGTTCCACACCCACCAATCAGCTGCATCTGCCACTCCTGATACATGATGGGAAGGTCAGAGGCCACGCACTCCCCCTCTAACTGCTGAGGAAGACACCGCTGGAGAGGTAGAACTGCCTTCTCTCATTCCTTTCTCTCTCCCTCCCTCCCTCCATTGTCTGTCTGTCCTTCCCCCTTCTCTCTCTCCATGCCCCCAGTGACTAATGTAATGTCAGAGGAACTGAGCTGCACCACATTTCAGAAGATGGAGGGAGTGTGTGTGTGTGTGTGTGTGTGTGTGTGTGTGAGTGAAAGAGAGAGACACTCAGTCAAACTCTAAAGCTCAGATGTTTTTAACAGAATTTCAGCTGTTTCATGGCTCTGTCCTGAACTGTAAAACACACACACGTGCTTATATGGTGAGTATTCTTGGTGTGTGTGTGTGTGTGTGTGTGTGTGTGTGTGTGTGCGTGCATAATACACTGTGAGCAGTGTGTGTTTATGTCCAAACAGACCTTTTGTCTTCTGCTAACATCCCTATGTAACTCTGTGTTAATTAAAACACACACACACGTACCCTCAGGAGTGTGATGTTTCCTTAATAAAAATGTTAATTGAATCTTGCCAAGTCTCTTGGTGCTACTTTAGTTATCACACACACACACACACACACACACACACACACACAGTCACTCACCTGTTACTGGACCCGAGAAGTCATTAATTCTTATCTGTTTAAAAGAACGAGCTGTAACTTCACAAATAAGAGTGTGTGTGTGTGTGTGTGTGTGTGTGTTTGTGTGTGTGTGTGTGTTTCTAAGTTAATGATTTAAAATTGGCATTTGGTATTTTTATATATGGGATTCATTTAAACAACTCGGCAATTAATCACTACAATTAATCACTATTCTCTCTCTCGCTCTCACACCACTCTCTCTCTCTTGCTCTCTCTCACCCCTCTCGCTCTAACCTCTCTCTCTCTCACCCCTCTCTCTCACCCCCCCCCACCTCTCTCACCTCTCTCTCTTACCCCTCTCTCTCACCCCCCCTCTCTCTCACCTCTCTCACCTCTATCTCTCACCCCTCTTTCTCTCTCTCTCTTGCTCTCTCTCACCCCTCTCTCTCTCTCACCTATCTCTCTCTCGCCCCCCTCTCTCACCCCCCCCTCTGTCTCACCCCCCCTCTCTCACCCCCCCCTTTCTCTGTCTCACCCCCCTCTCTCTCACACCCCCCCTCACTAGTGCTGCATTTTGTTACAGCATAGGGAAATTGTGAGTAAAACACATACACAGATAAAAGTGTCACTCCTGAACCCATGATATTATTAGAAAAAGGAAACAGGAAGTGAGCTCAACACCACACACCATCGTTCACACTCATTATGTCACACAGGTTTTTACACATGGTGCCTAAGAGGGTGTGTTTTTCTGTGAGGATTGCGTTTAACAAATCAGAGGCTCTCAGTAAAGTAAGCTCCACCCCCACTCCATGTGTGTGAAAAGATTACTGGGCAGGAAGTGAAGGTGAACGTGTGCATGTTATGTGTGTGAGTCTGAGATAAGATGGACCTGTTCCAGATTGGACAGTTTATAACGTTAACAAAATAGACTTCAAGTTTAAACTATACTGAATTCAGAAATAACTCTGATGCTCAAATTCATAAGTTGTTTATAAGCTCATAAGAGTCTTATCAAATCTCCCCTTTATCGCTAAGATATTAGAAAAGGTTGTAGCGCATCAGTTAATCTCAGACCTGCACAGCAATAACATTCATGAAGTCTTTCAGTCAGGATTTAGGATTTAGTCAGGATTCATCACAGCACAGAGGCAGCGCTGGTTAAAGTGGTAAATGACCAAAGGGGTGTGCCTCCTTGCTTGTGTTCCTCAATCTCAAGGCAGAGTTTGACACCATATATCATAATATTCTCCTTGTTAGACTGGAAAATGTTTGGTGTTTGTGACAGTGGACATTGTCACAAAGCAGCTTTACAGAAATCTGGAAGTTTACATTTAAACTGATCCCTAATGCGCAAGCCAGAGGTAACAGTGGCAAGGAGAAATGCCCTGAGACAATATGAGGAGGACACCTTGACAGGTAGGGCTGCAGGTTTTCATTACAGCAAATTGGAGGCTCACTTGGTAGCTGATTGCAGACTGAGATGAACCGATTAAACAAGTGAGATCATTTGTGACACCTGCTTGATTGGATTGAAAGCCTGCAACCACTCTGGAGATGTGATCACAAGATTGAAGACTCGAGCGTAAACTCTTTTTAGCAAGAGCAGTCTTTAGGCTATCCAACATCTACAGCCATCTTTAGGATGTCCATGTGGTACCATGCACTGCAGTCTCACCGTGATCTATAGGCTATCCATGCAGGGCTGTCAGGACCACTGGTATCTTACCAGGCAGCAGGAGTTACACGTGTAGCTTGACAAGTAGAGATTCCTTTGGAAGAACCAATGTATAGTTGGTCCTTCCAAGACAGAAGTACTTCTACTAGGACCACATGCAGCTGAAAGTAAGCCTTCTGATGATGTATTATGAACTGTACAGCAGAAAGGGCTTCAAGTAGAACTCTTTTAGGAGGCAAAGAACCCTTAGAGAACCCTTGTTTCTAAATATCGTAAATAGTAAATATTGAGACTGTACTGGTCGCTCTGAAAAGTTGCTGTTCCGTGATTCTGCGTGTGAAATAGAACTTTTTCCAAACACAGATATAGAAATCAATTATAATTAACACAAAATCCATCCACAGGTCACGGGGAGCCTGGAGTCTTTCAAAGGGAACTCAGGGTACGAGGGGGGGGGGTCACTCTGGATGGGGGCCCAGCCCATTGCAGTGCACAATCACACATACACTCCCATACTATGGACACTCTAGATATGCCAATCAACATACAGTGTATATTTTTGGACTGGGGAGGAAACCGGAGTACCTGGAGGAAACCCCTGAAGCACAGGGAAACATGAAAACTCCCATTTAACACAAAATGGCAGCGAATATTATGTTTACACCACACAAACTGTTTATCATGTGAAGTGAATCCTGGTCTCTCTCTGTCTATCTCTCTCTTTGTCCATCTCCCGGTCTCTCTGACACGTCTCAGAGACTCTCCTCCATTCCACTTGCTTGTTATTCAAAGCGTGAATGAAGCTCAGGCGACAGTGAGCACTCGAAAAGCTCTCAAACCAACAAAGCCACTCAGGCAATATCAATTCTTACTGCAGGGAGGGCGAGAGACAGACAGATAGACAGACAGAAAGGAGGAGGTGTAATAAAGTCAGATCTCAGCTGAATAAACAGAGAGGGCGGGATACGAGTGGCAATGGACAGAATACAGATAGAAAAGCAACATGTGGAAAGGAAATGTGCTATATAGAGAGGGAGAGGGAGAAGTTAATATGGTTAACTATTAGTCAAACATTGTTCTAGCTGAGACTGGCACACTGGGGGGTGTTAAAATGTCTGACGTTCCAGTAAGAACTCTAATAAGACAGGAAGTCCAGTATTTGGGGCGGAGCCTGAAAATAAACATGTTCCTAGCAGAACACTAAGTAGTGTGAATGATGGTGTTTGGAACACAGCCTTTAATAACAAAAACTCCTCAAAACTTCTCGACTGGGCAGAAATCCACCAGCAAATTAGGAACCAATCAGAATCTGGCAGCCTCTTCCTGTTGCGTGTGTGAGTTCTGTAATTGGCCATTAGCCGGGAATTTCACGCACACCTGTACTGAATGGATTCGGAATTACAGTGCGCCTCACCGATTACTGCCATGCTGCTCTCCAATCACTCTGACACGAGTTTCCACACGGACACACACACACACACACACACACACACACACACACGTGAATGTGGTGAAAACCATCAATTATGGAATGCTGTACTGATGGACATTTATAATTGAGGTGGTGTAAGTGTGAGGGTGTGGGTGGAGCTGATGGAGCATGTATGAAGAAAGTTACAAATTTGAATATTTGTAGAGACTCAACACTTCACACAAAATTACACTATGTTCTTGGTATAAAGTATAAATTAATTATGTGCTGATTATTTTTATAATCCATGCAATACACTTAGAACATTTATAACTTCAGTTGTTGTCCTTGTGGTGGTGCGAGTGTGAGAACAACAAGAACATATTTTACTTTACATACTTTAATGTGTGTGTGTGTGTGTGTGTGTGTGTGTGTGTGTGTGTTCTATTTCCTATTTCCTGTGACCTGAAAAAACCTGCACCCTTTCTGTGAGAACTGAGATGGAGTGTTTGTGTGTTCCTGTGTTCGTGTGTTAGTGTGTTTGTGCGTTCCTGTGTGTGTGTGTGTGTGTTTGTGTGTTAGTGTGCTTGTGCGTTCCTGTGTGTGTGTTTGTGTGTTAGTTTGCTTGTGCGTTCCTGTGTGTGTGTTAGTGTGTTTGTGCGTTCCTGTGTTCCTTTGTTTGTGTGTTTGTGAGTTCCTGTGTGTGTGTGTGTGTTTGTGTGTTAGTGTGTTTGTGTGTTCTTCTGTTCCTTTGTTTGTGTGGTTGTATGTTCCTGTGTGTGTTTGTATGTTCCTGTGTGTTTGTGTGTTCTTGTGTGTTCCTGTGTTTGTGTGTGTTTGTGTGTTCCTGTGTTCCTGTGTGTGTTTGTGTGTTCCTGTGTTTGTGTGTGTTTGTGTGTTCCTGTGTTCCTGTGTGTGTTTGTGTGTTCCTGTGTTTGTGTGTGTTTGTGTGTTCCTGTGTTTGTGTGTGTTTGTGTGTTCCTGTGTTTGTGTGTTCCTGTGTGTGTTTGTGTGTTCCTGTGTTTGTGTGTGCTTGTGCGTTCCTGTGTGTGTGTTTGTGTGTTAGTTTGCTTGTGCGTTCCTGTGTGTGTGTTAGTGTGTTTGTGCGTTCCTGTGTTCCTTTGTTTGTGAGTTCCTGTGTGTGTGTGTGTGTTTGTGTGTTAGTGTGTTTGTGCGTTCTTCTGTTCCTTTGTTTGTGTGGTTGTATGTTCCTGTGTGTGTTTGTATGTTCCTGTGTGTGTTTGTATGTTCCTGTGTGTTTGTGTGTGTTTGTGTGTTCCTGTGTTTGTGTGTTACTGTGTGTGTTTGTGTGTTCCTGTGTGTGTTTGTGTGTTCCTGTGTTTGTTTGTGTGTTCCTGTGTGTGTTTGTATGTTCCTGTGTGTGTTTGTGTGTTCCTGTGTTTGTGTGTTCCTGTGTGTGTTTGTGTGTTCCTGTGTTTGTGTGTTCCTGTGTGTGTTTGTGTGTTCCTGTGTGTGTTTGTATGTTCCTGTGTGTGTTTGTGTGTGTTTGTGTGTTCCTGTGTGTGTTTGTGTGTTCCTGTGTGTGTTTGTGTGTTCCTGTGTGTGTTTGTATGTTCCTGTGTGTGTTTGTGTGTTCCTGTGTTTGTGTGTTCCTGTGTGTGTTTGTGTGTTCCTGTGTTTGTGTGTGCTTGTGTGTTCCTGTGTGTGTTTGTGTGTTCCTGTGTGTGTTTGTGTGTTCCTGTGTGTGTTTGTGTGTGTTTGTGTGTTCCTGTGTGTGTTTGTGTGTTCCTGTGTTTGTGTGTTCCTGTGTGTGTTTGTGTGTTCCTGTGTTTGTGTGTGTTTGTGTGTTCCTGTGTGTGTTTGTATGTTCCTGTGTGTGTTTGTGTGTTCCTGTGTTTGTGTGTTCCTGTGTGTGTTTGTGTGTTCCTGTGTTTGTTTGTGTGTTCCTGTGTGTGTTTGTGTGTTCCTGTGTTTGTGTGTTCCTGTGTGTGTTTGTGTGTTCCTGTGTGTGTTTGTGTGTTCCTGTGTGTGTTTGTGTGTTCCTGTGTGTGTTTGTATGTTCCTGTGTGTGTTTGTGTGTTCCTGTGTTTGTGTGTGTTTGTGTGTTCCTGTGTGTGTTTGTATGTTCCTGTGTGTGTTTGTGTGTTCCTGTGTTTGTGTGTGTGTTCCTGTGTTTGTGTGTGTTTGTGTGTTCCTGTGTTTGTGTGTTCCTGTGTGTGTTTGTGTGTTCCTGTGTGTGTTTGTGTGTTCCTGTGTTTGTGTGTGTTTGTGTGTTCCTGTGTGTGTTTGTGTGTTCCTGTGTTTGTGTGTTCCTGTGTGTGTTTGTGTGTTCCTGTGTTTGTGTGTTTGTATATTCCTGTGTGTGTTTGTGTGTTCCTGTGTTTGTGTGTTCCTGTGTGTGTTTGTGTGTTCCTGTGTTTGTGTGTTCCTGTGTGTGTTTGTGTGTTCCTGTGTGTGTTTGTGTGTTCCTGTGTGTGTGTGTGTTTGTGTGTTCCTGTGTGTGTTTGTGTGTTCCTGTGTGTGTTTGTATGTTCCTGTGTGTGTTTGTGTGTTCCTGTGTTTGTGTGTTCCTGTGTGTGTTTGTGTGTTCCTGTGTTTGTGTGTTCCTGTGTGTGTTTGTGTGTTCCTGTGTTTGTGTTCCTGTGTGTGTTTGTATGTTCCTGTGTGTGTTTGTGTGTTCCTGTGTGTTTGTGTGTTCCTGTGTGTTTGTGTGTGTTTGTGTGTTCCTGTGTTTGTGTGTTCCTGTGTGTGTTTGTGTGTTCCTGTGTGTGTTTGTATGTTCCTGTGTGTGTTTGTGTGTTCCTGTGTTTGTGTGTTCCTGTGTGTGTTTGTGTGTTCCTGTGTTTGTGTGTTCCTGTGTGTGTTTGTGTGTTCCTGTGTTTGTTTGTATGTTCCTGTGTGTGTTTGTGTGTTCCTGTGTGTGTTTGTGTGTTCCTGTGTTTGTGTGTTCCTGTGTGTGTTTGTATGTTCCTGTG
>NC_071283.1:162500-172500 GCF_023375685.1 Ictalurus furcatus
CTCTGTGGCTGCGATTACTGAAATGAAAAATTCTGCTGGCTTTCAGGCAGTTCTGCGAAATTCATCCTGATTTAGAAGCTTCTCTTCTCTCATTCTCTCCCCGCATCCCTCCATCCCTCCTCCTCCACCCCGGTCTCATTTTGCCTGTTCTGATTGGCTGTGTCATGTCTTCCCTTCCTTTGGGGGATAATTCCATTTTTCGAGATGATCTACAGCACATCTGAGTCGATAATACTGACCCCTCCCTGATTTTCCCATTTTACTCTGTTCTTTCTTCTCTCTCTCTCTTTCTCTTTTGTTGTTTTGTTCCTTTGTTATTTAGCTGAGATGGAGGCACAAAATGTACAGGCTTAGAGGAACCAATTTCTCTCTCTCTCTCTCTCTCTCTCTCTCTCTCTCTCTCTCTCTGTCTGTCTGATCATGTGTTGTTGTAAAATGAATATTATTACCATAATAATAACAGCGTAAATTATCCAGAATATATAACTTCACACACCTCCATCTGTTCCTAAAACTTGTTAAACTTGATGAGAGAGAGAGAGAGAGAGAGACAGAGAGATGGATGGATGAATGAAGGTGAATATGAACAGGTTCACTATAACACAGTGGGTATTCATTTAGTGCCGTCAGTCTACCGAGCCAGACTCACATTCTCCAGCCTTCAGCGTCTGACTCTAATCTGATGGTGTGTTGCTTTGACATTCAGCTGCTGCCCCGAGATGTTCGTTTTACTGGATTATTGTGGAGGATTTATTGGATCCAAAACACACACTAAGGCTGATCCATGACAACACACAACAACCAGCCAATTATGTGTATTGTTTTCTCCTTTCCAAGTTCCTGACTTACTGATTCACTGACTTACTGATTCACTGATTCACTGACTTACTGATTCACTGACTTAATGACTTACTGATTACTGATTCACTGAGTTACTGATTTACTGACTTACTGATTTACTGACTAACTGATTCACTGACTTACTGATTCACTGACTTACTGATTCACTGATGATTCACTGATTTTCTGACTAACTGATTCACTGATGATTCACTGATTTACTCACTAACTGATTCACTGATTTACTGACTAACTGATTTGCTGATTCACTGATGATTCAATGACTTACTGATTTACTGATTTGCTGATTCACTGATGATTCACTGATTTACTGATTTACTGACTTACTGACATACTGATTTACTGAGTAACTGATTCACGGATGATTCACCGATTTACTGATTTACTGATTTGCTAATTCACTGATGATTCACTGATGTGAGTAACTGATTCACTGATGATTCACTGATTTACTGACTTACTGATTCACTGATGATTCACTGATTTACTGACATACTGATTCACTAATGATTCACTGATTTACTGACATACTGATTTACTGAGTAACTGATTCACTGATTCGCTGATTCACTGATTTGCTGATTCACTGATGATTCACTGATTTACTGACATACTGATTTACTGACTTACTGATTCACTGATTTGCTGATTCACTGATTTGCTGGTTCACTGATGATTCACTGATTCACTGATTTACTGACATACTGATTCACTGATGATTCACTGATTTACTGATTCACTGATGATTCACTGACTTACAGATTCACTGCTTTATTTATTCAATGATGTGTGTGTGTGTGTGTGTGTGTGTGTGTGTGTGTGTGTGTGTGTCTCAGTTTCATTTGGATCGTTCTGTGTTTATGGTTCTGACAGGGTTCAGAAGTACAGTCTGTACACCGTGTACACACACACACACACACACACACACACACACACACACACACACACACACACACACACAGCTCGGAGCTGAATTATAGACAGTAATGTGATGTTTGTGTTTGCATTAAAGTACCACATGTTGAGAAAACACACACACTTTCAGGAAGTGATGTTATTCCTAAAACAGTTCACATAATAAAGTCATTTTATTAGAAACCTGCTGTTTCAGCGAAATCTGCAAACCTTTTTGGTTTTTATTTTATGACATTGTGTGTGTAGCGTTGATGGAGTCGCAGCTCTTACTGAAGGTCAAGCGCTGTGATGGATTCACACACACTCACACACACACTCACACACACACACACACACACTCTCACTGCTGGCCCTCACCCTGAAGACGTGACGGGGATGTAGTGAGGTGTGTTTGAAATTCACACCAGGTTTGTGCTGATGTCATCTGGCTGAGACGATGTCGAATATGACCTTACAGTAAAACACACACACACACACACACACACACACATACACACACAGATGCTTTCTGCTGAACCAATTAACCTTTCTACAGAGGATTATGGAGAGGTGAGCTGTCACTGTCAAAGTTCAGAAGGAGTGACGGATAGAAAGAGAGCAAGGGAGAGAGAGAGAAAGAGAGAGGGAGAGAGAGAGTTAATGCTCAGTGTGACTCAGCACTGAAATGATAGCCCTCAGTAAAATATTACTGGAGCCTTCTGCATCTATAATTCAGCTCTCAGCTAATATCATTCTCACTGTCTTCTCACTGTCTTCTCATTGTCGTCTCACTGTCTTCTCACTGTCTTCTCACTGTCGTCTCACTGTCGTCTCACTGTCTTCTCACTGTCGTCTCACTGTCGTCTCACTGTCTTCTCACTGTCGATTTACAGCACTTTGCCTGTAGAACAAAGCAGACCCAGTCGAGTATTATTCATTCTGTGGCTTATCCCAAAGTAAAACAACAACATGCCATCAGAATAAATAATCATGCCTCATGCTATATTTCTTCTCGGGCACATCCCCAAAACCTCTTCCTCGTGGTACAGACCAAAGCTAAACCCGACGCCACCTGCTACACACTCTCACTGCCCAGTGCAGGCTGAGGAAACGTCCTCAGGAAAGGAAGTCATCTGCCCCATCCAAATACTAATGAGTTCTCAGTTTGTGTTCGTGTCCTTCCTGGGGGGAGACCATGGTGGAGCATAGTCTGAACAGAGGGTGACTCCATCACCTGACATTCATTTCCAATGGTGCTGTGGTTTCACAAACACACACAGACACACACACACACACACACACACACACACACTGAGTGATCATCATGTGGTTGTAATGAGCTAAATGGAGAAAGATTTCACTACATGACTACTCTGCATCCTGATGTTTTAAGATGTTGGAAAACTACAAAATGTGAGAAGGTCGTGACCCTGACCCAAACCCTAAAACTACTCATGTCCCTCAAACATGTTTCTTAAAGATTCAGCATGTGACTGGTCCAGGGTGATGAGGGAGAGAGAGGACAGGTCACAGGTGAAGGTGTATTCCTCTCCCACTCCATCCACTCCATCACGGCCACATCAGTTTCTCGATCTTTCTCTGTATCTTTCATTCTCTTGTTCTCTCACCACATTCTTTCTGTCATTATTATTTAACCCTTTTCTTCCTCGTCTTTTCTTTCTCTGCATCTCTCATCCCTTATCTTTTTCCCGTCTTGTTCTCTCCAGATCTTTCAAGCTCTCATTGTTTCCATGTCACACTCTCTTCACCTTTTTTCATTTTGTTCTGTGTCCCTCTTTCACACACATTCCTTCGTTCTGTTTGGATCTTTCTTTCTACCCCATTCTAATGATGAGTCATTCTCTCTCTCCCTTTCTCCCTCTCTCCCTCTCGGTCTCTCTCTCCCACACACACACACTGCCTCTGTCAGTAATGTATTGTTGTGGATTCTGTCTCCAGCAGAGTGATATTGTGTGTGTGTGTGTGTGCATGCATTAGTGAGGGGGACATTAGCATTAGCGCCACGGGGACCCTCAGACGAGCCGTGTCCCGAGCAGCTCCTCGTATTAAAGCCAGCTGTAATGGAGGACAGGAGTCATGTTTAAAGATGAGACGCCGCCCGGCAGGGGAACAAATCAAAAGCCACAAATTACACTCCATCAGACTAAAGCAGTCGATCACAGAGCTGACTCGGCCCTCGGGCTACAGCTTATACCATCTGCTCGTTATACTGAGCACTACAGCACACTGAAAACTCACTAATGCACCACTACTGCTGCTGAGAGTCTGCATTTAAACACCTTCATCCAGCAGACCAAAGAAAGGGATCGCAGAGTGGGCGGGGCCAGCTAGGTCAATTAGCTAGATAACTAACCAACACTAACGCTAGTGCTAACTGTATTTGCAATGCGTAATTAAGGAGGTGGCAGTGTGAGTTCATATGGTGTGTGTGAGGGATTGTGTTTTACCCATAATGCACTGTGAGCAATAAGTGTGTAATGAAAAAACGTGTGTGTTATCTTAGCGCTGGAGGTCACATGGTTTAGGGACTTTGTGTCCTCTATCAGGGTTTAGCGTTATGATTTATGTAAATAATACACTAATTGTTAATGAGCTGATTAGCTATCAGGCTACAGTGGAGTTAAGTAGTGTAAAGTTCTGACATCAGACTGGAGGATTCACCAGACTGCTAACAGAACCACACAGCGTGCCATCTGCGTCTCCGGGGAGCGTTAGCCAAGCCCAGATTTAATCACTCAGTCAGAAGGGTGACGGAGCCGAGTGCCAATCTGATTAGCTCTGCAGCGCTTAAAAGGGACACGGCCAAGCGCCAGGAAGGTAGCAACACCGCTTTATCAGCATGTAGATGATGATGAAGCGCGACAGATCACTCGGGCAAAAGCTCAGGAAAGACCGCTGTAAAGACGAGCGAGATGGCAGTGAAGTGGCACTCGGGGAAATGAACAGAGCCTGAAAAACTGCAGAAAGTCTCAGAGCCAGGAAAAGTAATCAATCACCGAGTGCTGAGCTCTGGAGTACATCCTCACCATCCCCAACACACACACACACACACACACACACACACCCATCCCCAACACACACACACACACACACACACACACCCATCCCCAACACACACACACACACACACACACACACCATCCCCAACACACACACACACACACACACACACACACCATCCCCAACACACACACACACACACACACACACACACACACACACACACCATCCCCAACACACACACACACACACACCATCCCCAACACACACACACACACACACACACCATCCCCAACACACACACACACACACACACACACACACACCATCCCCAACACACACACACACACACACACACACCATCCCCAACACACACACACACACACACACCATCCCCAACACACACACACACACACCATCCCCAACACACACACACACACACCATCCCCAACACACACACACACACACCATCCCCAACACACACACACACACACACACACACACACACCATCCCCAACACACACACACACACACACACACACACACACCCATCCCCAACACACACACACACACACACACACACACACACACACACACCATCCCCAACACACACACACACACACACCATCCCCAACACACACACACACACACCATCCCCAACACACACACACACACACACCATCCCCAACACACACACACACACACACCATCCCCAACACACACACACACACACACACCATCCCCAACACACACACACACACACACACACACCATCCCCAACACACACACACACACACACACACACCATCCCCAACACACACACACACACACCCATCCCCAACACACACACACACACACACACACACACCATCCCCAACACACACACACACACACCATCCCCAACACACACACACACACACCATCCCCAACACACACACACACACACCATCCCCAACACACACACACACACACCATCCCCAACACACACACACACACACACCATCCCCAACACACACACACACACACACACCATCCCCAACACACACACACACACACACACCATCCCCAACACACACACACACACACACACCATCCCCAACACACACACACACACCATCCCCAACACACACACACACACCATCCCCAACACACACACATAGACACACAAACAAACACATATCCCCAACCCCAACACACACACACACACATCCCCAAGCCCAACACACACACACACACATCCCCAAGCCCAACACACACACACAGAGGATATATACAGCTCTATGTTTTCCTCATTAATCGTGTGTGTCTGTGTGTGTGTAAACAAAAGAAGGAATCTCCTGTAGGAGGCACTGTTACCACATGGATAAAACACCTCACACTCTCTCTCTCTGTTTCTGTCTTACTGACATAAAGAAAACATATGAAAGAGTGACAGGAACCCAAACCCATCAGTAAAAGACAGACAGTAAAATACGTACATTTTTTATTTAGACTGAGTTTCTTGATTTTGTAGATTTTATGTGTGCATATTGTGTTCTTGTGTGTGTGCTCAGAGAAACTGTGTGTGTGTGTGTGTGTGTGTGTTGGGGATGGGTGTGTGTGTGTGTGTGTGTGTGTGAAGTATTGACAGTGATATTGAGTTAGTAAATAAACACACGTCCAACAACATGTTCACCAAGACGTCCAATAATGTCCACATGTCCATATATAAAGAAACTCGATTATATTTCAGTATAACTCAGAGACAAGCCAGAGTTCTCACATATGGACTCAGACACACCCACATGTCCATGTACAGTATGACACACAATGTTGCATCAAAGACACGCACACATTAGCGTGTTTGAACTCAAAGATATGCCCACATTTACATATATGAAACACCACTATCTCAAAGACACTCCCTCATCAGTATGTATGAAGTTAAAGACACGCCCTCATCAGTATGTATGAAGTTAAAGACACGCCCACTCTAGAACCCTGGTGTGTGAGGGTGTGGAGGAAGACTCCAGCTCCGGACTCAAGTTTATTCACACTTTCAAAACTCAACAGAAAACACTCGCAGCTTTCACTCTGTCAAGCTCATGGTTCTTGGTGTGTGTGTGTGTGTGTGTGTGTGTGTGTGTGTGTGTATAGTCACAATTAACTCAGCCCAAAAATGGGTGGCATCTGGCAGAGATTAACATAAAACAAATAGAACAAAACCTACATCAAATATCTCTCTGTCTCTCTCTCTCTCTCTCTCTCTCTCACACACACACACACACACAGATGCACGCGCTGGAGTTCATCTGTCAGTCACACTGCAGAGTTTTCATAATTATGTTTGTATGTTTTTGTGCCAAACCTCCTGCTGCTCACACATTTACATGTTTTACTTTTAAACTACTTGAACTAAACACATACACACACACACACACACACACACACACACACACACACACACACACACACACACCTTCTGTCAGGTGCCAGAAGCTCACGAACACAAACAGTTGCTAAACAAAAGTAAAATTAATTAATTAATTAATTAGTTTATTTATTAATCTGTGTGTGTCTGTGTGTGTTTGTGTGTGTGTTTTCTGAGTTTCTGATTGTCTAGTTTAAATATTTTCTGCTGAGGTCAACCTTTGATTGACAGCTGATTAGTAATTAGCATTAACATTAGCACATTAGCATTAATTAAATAGTTCATTACTATTCAAGGCCATCCTTCGTTCTTTGTTTGTCAATAAATGACAGACTCCATCTTCATCTGTCGCTCCTTCATCTCCTTATCCATAGCCTTCTGCCATCATTTCTGTTCATGGTGAAGGTCTGATAGAGACAGAGAGAGAGAGCGAGAGAGAGAGAGAGGGGGGGGACAGACAGGCAGGCAGAGAGAATCCCTTCTGTCTCTCTGAATTGAATCAGGTTCAGTATCACTGCTGTAATTTATAAAATAATATAAAATTTATAGACAAAGAATAACAATGGAACAATAGAGTTTGTGTCTGTCTGTGTGTGTGTGAGAGAGTGAGAGTGAGTGTGTGCATGTGTGTGTGTGTGTGTGTGTTAGTGTGGTGTGTGTGCATGTGTGTGTGTTTGTGTGTGTGTGTGTTTGTGTGTTTGTGTGTGTGTGTGTGTGTGTTAGTGTGGTGTGTGTGTGTGTGTGTGTGTGTGTGTGAGTGTGTGTTTGTGTGTGAGTGTGTGTGTGTGTGTTTGTGTGTGTGTGTGTGTGAGTGTGTGACTGGTTTTGGCTCAGGTTGGAGAATTGTGTTCCTGTATGGTTCAGGACCAGTAGTTAGTAAGCAGTGGTTTAGTTTGTGTACCAGAACACCCCCCCCCCCTCACTCCCCCACTCAACCCCTCACCCCCCATCTCTCACTTAACCCCCCCTCACTCAACCCCTCACCCCTCTGTCTCACGCCCCCCCAAACACACACAGAGGTGTCAGTAGCTTAATAACACACATTAGCTCTCTCACACACACTGCGGCCTTTAAGCTCCTGCTGTGTAAGTGAATCAGCAGTACATACACGTTCTGCCTCACACACTCTCACTTACTAACACACACACACACACACACACACACACACACACACACAGAGAGCACTGTTATCCCACTGTTGTCAGTATCAGAGTTGTGTGTGTTATTAACTGTAGTAAATGTTGAACATAAGTCAGCTGTGTTTAAGGTCAGAACACAGTGTGTGTGTGTGTGTGTGTGTGTGTGTGTGTGTGTGTGCATGTAACCACCCGTCTACCTGTCTATCTCATCATCTCAGTTTATATTCTTCCCGTGTACCTGTCTATTAGAGCTTCTTATCAATCATGCTCTGTGTGTGTGTGTGTGTGTGTGTGGTTGTTCTAGTGGATGATAATTATCATTTCAGCTATCACTGAAGCGCATGCACACACACTGAGCTGTGAAATGGAGTTTCTCACATGTGTTTATCTGTGTGTGTGTGTGTGTGTGTGTGTGTGTGTGTGCGTGTGTGTGTGTGTGTGTGTGTGTGCGTGTGTGTGTGTGTGTGTGTGTGCATGCTAGCGCTCCTTTCATTTTTAGCTGTTGTTCAGTGGCATTTCCCCTTCACATTTTCCTGGTAGTGTACAACACACACACACACACACACACACACACACACATGTGCATGGAGGTGAGAGCATCATGCAGGTTCCTAATATGCTCTGATTCAGACAAGAGGAGCGGGTGGGTAGAGGGGCTTTCCAAAGAGAGAGAGACAGAGAGAGAGACAGAGAGCGAGAGAAAGAGAGACACAGACTGAGACTGAGGGAGAGAGACAGACAGAGTGAGACACACACACACACAGAGAGAGACAGAGAGAGAGAGAGAGAGAGAGAGAGACAGACTGAGACTGAGGGAGAGAGACAGACAGAGTGAGACACACACACACACAGAGAGAGACAGAGAGAGAGAGAGAGAGAGAGAGAGAGAGACAGACTGAGACTGAGGGAGAGAGACAGACAGAGTGAGACACACACACAGAGAGAGAGAGAGAGAGAGAGAGAGAGAGACAGACTGAGACTGAGGGAGAGAGACAGACAGAGTGAGACACACAGAGAGAGAGAGAGAGAGAGAGAGACAGACTGAGACTGAGGGAGAGAGACAGACAGAGTGAGACACACAGAGAGAGAGAGAGAGAGAGAGAGAGAGAGACAGACTGAGACTGAGGGAGAGAGACAGACAGAGTGAGACACACAGAGAGAGAGAGAGAGAGAGAGAGAGAGAGATGGAAATGATGGAGCAGCAGATATAGAAAAGAGAAAATAGACAGACAGGGGAGAGATTACTGTCTGTCTGTATATCTATCTGTTTATATATAGAGCTGTCTGTTAGGATCTCTCTCTCTCTCTCTCTCTCTCTCTCTCTCTCTCTCTCTCTCTGTAAAATTAAATAACTCACTGTAAGATTAAATTATTAAAACTTTTCCCTCACTACAGGAGATTTTCCACACAGACAGTTTGATGGATTTTAATGAACTTTCAGACAAACATGTGTAACTTTTATAACTCTGATGATTTATTTTAAAGTGAGAAAGACCTGAGATGAAAGATGTTCTATAGGCAGGTAATGCTTCTTGTTCGAGAAATGTGGATGTAAGGAAAAATAAATCAGACCCCTGTTACATCTACACTGACGTTTTCAAACCTTTTCCAAAAATGGCTCGTCCACGCCGAAACGTGTGAAAGTGCTCACGTCCGAGTCCCGCACATGTGGTGG